>NC_022027.1:4492569-4494929 GCF_000317375.1 Microtus ochrogaster | reverse complement strand
CACACACACACACACACACACACACACACACACACACACACCCCAGATGCCCAGGGCAGCAATGTTACAACAGCCAGAATGTGGGGTCCGCTCCCCAAAGGAACACTGCAGCTATGAGAAAGAACAAAGCACCAACTCACACTGTACCCTTCATGGACCCTGAAAGACCGAAACTGAGGAACAGTACCCGGACACAGAGGGCTGCCAGGAGCTGGGACAGCCTGAGGAGTGACTGGGAGGTTGGGGTTCCTGGAAGATGGAATGTAGAGGAATTAAACAGGTGCCGGTTGGATTTTCTATATTTTTAAATTTTTATTTTAATTTTTTAGGGTTTTTGTTGTTGTTAAGACAATCTCACTATGCATTTTTGCCTATCTGCCTCCCCAGTGTTGGGATTCGAGACGCTTGCCATCAGCCCTGGCTGTTCTGATCCTCTATACGTGTCAGATCTGTGCACAGAGTCAGAGAGGAGTCTAAACCCGCGAGGCTGGAGCCACAGGTGGTTGTGGGCCCGCCAGATGTGGATGCTGAGAGCTACACTCAGGTCCTCTGTGAGCAGCGAGTACTCCTAACCCCGAGCTCTCTCCAGCCCGAATTGTCTATTTTAAGAAATTCATTTATCTATTTTTTTTCAGTGAGTGTGTGTGTGTGTGTGTGTGTGTGTGTGTGTATGTATGCACACATGAGGAGGTCAGAGGGCAACTTTGAAGAGTCTATTCTCTTCTTCCATGTGGGTTTCAGGGATCGAGCTTAGGTGGTCGCTTGGCAGCAAGCATCTTTACCTGCCGAGACAGCTTGCTGGCCCCTTTTAATTTAATTTTGTTTGTTGTTTTTTTTTTTTGTTGTTGTTTTTTAAAACAGGGTTTCTCTGTGTAGTTCTGACTGTCCTGAAACCTCCCATAGTGACTCCCTTGAAGGTAGCAATGGCCCTAATGGCCACTGTTAGTTACTCCAGTGCCCATCATGGTAGGTGTGTCTGGGAACTGACCGCCACACCACACAGCCTCTCCTGACAGCCACCACCTTGTATATACAGCATCTCCACACTGTGCTCACCCTGAGTCAGAGGGTGGAGCCAGCGCGTCCCCTTGTCTGGAACTCTGGTCTGCTGCCAGCCTGTCCCTCAGCAGCTGTTCAAAGTGGGTCCCTTTGGACCTAGTGAGAACAAAAACTGACGGGCAGCCAGGTGTAGTGGCTTGCCTGTCATCCCAGGATTCATGAGATAGGAGGATTGCCACAAGTTCCAGGACAACATAAACTACACCTTGAGATTATCTTTTAAAAATTTAAATTAAGCCAGGCAGTGGTGGCAGTGCACACCTTTAATCCCAGCACTCAGGAGGCAGAGACAGGAGGATCTCTGTGAGCTCGAGGCCAGCCTTGCCTACAAGGGATGTGGGAGTGTCATATATCAATCTGTTGATTTCATTGGTTAAGGAATAAAGAAACTGCCTAGGCCCCTTGATAGGCCAACCCTTAGGTGGGTGGAGTAAACAGAACAGAAGGCTGGGAGAAAGAAGCTGAGTCAATGAGTAGCCATGATTGTCCCACTCCAGGCAGATGCAGGTTAAGATCATTCCTGGTAAGCCAGCTCGTGGGCTACATAGAATAATAGGAATGGGTTAGATCAATATGTAAGAGCTAGCCAATAGGAAGCTGGAACTAATGGATCAGGCAGTGATTAAAAGAATACAGTTTCTGTGTAATTATTTCAGGTATAAAGCTAGCCGTGCAGGTGGCCGGGTTCTGGGGACGCAGCTCCGCCGCTCTTATTTCAACACCCTTGTCTGGAACTCTGGTCTGCTGCCAGCCTGTCCCTCAGCAGCTGTTCAAAGTGGGTCCCTTTGGACCTAGTGAGAACAAAAATCGATGGGCAGCCAGGTGTAGTGGCTTGCCTGTTATCCCAGGATTCATGAGATAGGAGGATTGCCACAAGTTCCAGGACAACATAAACTACACCTTGAGATTATCTTTTAAAAATTTAAATTAAGCCGGGCAGTGGTGGCAGTGCACACCTTTAATCCCAGCACTCAGGAGGCAAAGACAGGAGGATCTCTGTGAGCTCGAGGCCAGCCTTGCCTACATAATAAATTTCAGGCTACTTAAGGGCTACATAGTGAGACCCTGTCTTTATAAACAAATAAATAAACTTCCTTAGCCTGGATGCTAATCTATCTTCTATGTCTACTCTGGCTCATGGACTTGGTCCATCCTAGACTCCCACTTAATACTTCAGAGGGTGGAGAGGGTGGCCGTGGGGATCTCTGGACTTAGTGCATGGTGAGTGCTTGGTCACACTGTCCTCAGGGACAGCTAAGCTGGAGGGAGCCCTCCAACACCCTGATTGTGCACGCGTACAC
>NC_022027.1:4479076-4492326 GCF_000317375.1 Microtus ochrogaster | reverse complement strand
CCACCACCACCACACACCACAGTGCATGTGGTGGTCAGAAGCCAGCTTTGGAGCTGATTCTCCCGTCACTATCTTCCATCTCCCAGTGGAGGTGCTGGGGTTACAGACGCAGGTGCCTGCAGCTGCCTTTCTCACTTTTTACGTAGGTTCACGGTCTTTGTCTACGGGGCTGCCTGAAAACAGAGCCACGCCTTAGTAACGCAGCACACACCTGCCAAGGCAGGAGTCCAGAGCTGTCTCCATGTTGACTTCCCAGCCTGGGACCCCAGGGACACTGTATCCACGTCCGTCTCCTCTCCTCAATGTCACACCACACAGCTTTCTCCTTGCTCTGGATGCAGCAGGCAAGTTTCCTTCTCCCTCCTGCTGTACGGTATTCCATCAAAAAGCTAGCAGTCCCACTATAATGTTCAAAGTGTTCTAGAGCCATCGGCACTGCCAGAAGCTGCATGTACCGCATTCCCGTGTGTGTGTGAGTGTGTATATGTATATGTATGTATGTATATATGTGTGTATGTACGTGTGCGTGTGTGCATGTGTGAACAATAGACATTTGTGGGGCTGAAATAATAGCTCAAATGGCTCAGTGGTTAGTGTGTTACCTTTCTAGCTGGCCAAGCTTTGGTTCCCAGCACACACATTTGGAGTCCTAAAACCACCTGTATCTCCAGCCCCAGGAGATTTGATGCACTCTTCTGGACTTCAGGCACAAATAAAGAATTTAATGTGCATATTATTCAGTACAAAATTCACAATCGTCAGTAATAAGCTAGAGTTATAGCATTATGCTGGATTATTTGTTATTAAAAACTTTGGAAACAGCCGCGTGGTGGTGGCGGCACACCTTTAACCACAGCACTCGGGATGCAGAGGCAGGCAGATCTCTGTGAGTTTGGGGCCAGCCTGGTCTATAAACTGAGCTCCAGAATAGCCAGTACTATACAAAGAAACCCTGTCTCAAAAATAAAACAGAACAAAACAAACTTAGAAGTCAGGGTCTGGGGAGAGTGGCCAGCGGTCAGAGCCCTGGCTGCTCTTCCAGAAGACCTGGGTTTGGTTCCCAGCACCCACACGGTCCTTCACAACATCTGTAACTCTAGATCAAGGGGATCTGATGTCCTTTTCTGGCCTCCGGGCACTTCACACATGTGGTGCACAGACATACATGCAGGCAAAACACATATATACATAAAACAATAAATAAATAATCTTCTTCTCCCAAAAAACTTAGGAACTGGGCTGAGGAGGATCCAGCAAGTGTTTACTGCACAGATATAAGAACCAGGGCCCAGATCCCTGGCACCCATGTAAGTGCCAGGCAGGCATGGCAGACACCTGCCATCCAGACTCTGGAGACAGAGACAGACAGGGATTCCCGGTGCAAGCTGGCCAGTTGGAACAGGCGAGCCCCGGTTTCAGCAGGAGACCTTGCCTCCATGTGTACCGTGGAGGGCAAACGAAGAAGCATCAGCCTCTGGCCTCCACACCTGTACACTTATGCTGCACCCATGCAGACATGCGTGGGACACATCTCATACTCGTACACCTACAATAGAAAAGGTAATAAGAATTTTTGTTTCTGTAGCTTTGCGTTTGATATTTTCAGATTGTGGTGGGCCACAGATGTCCAGAGGGCAGATCGTGGTGTTTCTTATTTCCTGACCATGAATAACATGGCTAGGAACACTCCTGGACGTTTCTTTTGTGTGAATATAGATTCCTCTCCCAAATGCAATTCTCCTCTTTTGAGACAAGATCTTGCTATGTAGCCCAGGTTAGCCTGGACCATGCAGTCACCCATAGCCTCTGAATACTTGGAATTACAGTATTGCCACCATACCCGGATCTTGTTCAGCTTACAGGTAAGATTGGCCAAGAGCAAGAGTTGATCTTCCGATGTAACCCCACCAAGGGGTGAGCAAACTGACCTGTGTCGTAGTCCAACTCACACAGAGTGGGCTTGAATTGGACAATGCTTTTGCCTTAGACTTCCAGAGCGTTGGAAGGGCAAGCATGTTCCTGATGCTCTCTGTCTCCGTCTTTCTCTCTCCTCGGCTTTTCAAGTCCTGGCTGTCCTGGAGCTCACTCTGTAGACCAGACCAACCTCGGACTCATAGAGATCCACCTGCCTCTGCCTCCTGAGTGCTGGGATTAAAGGCGTGCGCCACCACCGCCTGACTCCTTCTTTTCTCTTAATGGGCACACTCAGTCTACCTTTTTCTCCAATTTACAGTGAGGATTCCAAGTTTAGGGGTGGAGCCTCTGCCTAGGACCCCCAGCGAGGGGCTGGGGTTATGATTCGGGTAGAACACAGGCCAGATTTGAGCAGATCCTGGGTTCCATCTCCAGCACTGAAAAAAAAGCAAGTGAAAAGATAAAGTGACCCTGACAACGTGAGCTGCAGCCAGCACAGCGTTTTGGGTCCCAGTGGCTGGAACTTGTGATGACTGAGGCTGTCTAGCACCTCCCCAGCTCTGGCCTCCCTACTCCACTGACAGTCCCTCTCCTCTCTGGGGCAGCCGGCCGAAGCCTGAGCGTCTCCAGCGCTGGCTACACAAACTCTCTTGCCTCTTGCGTAAGTTCTGAGCTGATTTTTGGAAAATCCTGCCTCCCCCCTTCTACTAGAAGATTTTCTGGCGTCATCTAAACTCCCAACTGTAGGGAGGGGCTGTTTACAGGTTCCCATTGGAACACTATGTTTGAAAGCCAGGGCAAGATCTACCCGTGCCTTTGGGAGTGGAAAAACATGCTATTTGAGAGGGGAAAAAAAAAGGAAAATGAAACAGAAAACTGTTGGCAGGTTGAGTAACTTTGAGTTTTTGTTACTATTTAAAAAAAAAAAAAACCCTATAATCTACATTTTATTTTGTGTGTGCAGCTATAGTAGCAAGTGGCAGAGCAATGTCCCTGAGTTCAATCTCAACACTGTGTGTGTCTTTACTTTTTTTGTTTGTTTGTTTACTTTTCTGATGGGGGGTGTCTTTAGTAGCCCAGGCTGGACTCTAACTCTCTATATAGTCTAGGTTGATCCCTTACTCACAGCAATCCTTCTACCTCAGTCTCCTGAAAGCTGGGGTAACAAGCCTAAACTACCAAGCTCTGGCAGGAGTGCTTTGAGACAGGGTCTCTTGTGTTCGGGTTACCCCCCCCCCCACACACACACACTCAAATATAGCCTCAGGTGACCTTGAATGCTAATCCCCTGCCTCAGCCTTTGCAGGACCAGGCCGACAGTGTGCATCCCCCCCCCGTGCTTGGTGACCGTCTAGTTTGGGGATCCCATTAGCTGCTCTCACCACTGGCTCCAGCCCATGAGTCTGTTGTCCCCATTTCTCCCGTGGCCATCATCTCTTGCTCGGTCCCGCACTCTGCCTGGCCAGAACTGGAGGTGCAGCCCAAACGATTTCTGTGCCTTAGGAAGGAATGTTCTGGAATAGTTTAGGTTTCTTCTGGCAATTTGACAGCTGAACCCCTCACCCTGTGCACCACAGCGGTATGTGGCAGAGAAGGACAAACGGCTCCTTTCACAAGTCGGGGGTGTGTCCCTCGGGCACTTAAAATAGCTAGGGTTTATTGCAGACCCAAGCCAAACAATCAAGTTTTTCTTGAGCCGTTAAAAAAAAAAAAAAAAAAAAAAAACTTTTCCACGGAAAAAGGGCGGTTTTTAAAACTTTGTGTAGTAAGAGTTTTTTTTTTCCCTTTTCCGGAAGAGATGGGAAAGTCTAAAGTCAAAAGTGGTGTGTGTGTGTGTGTGTGTGTGTGTGTGTGTGTGTGTTACAGAGAAAGAGAATTTGGTGGGACAGTATAGAATAAAACAATTAAATGTGGCCAGGTGTGGTTGTGTACACTTTTAGTCCCAGCACTTGGGAGGCAGAGGCAGGTGGATCTCTGTGAGTTCGAGGCCAGCCTGGTCTTATAGTGAGCTCCAGGACAGCTTGGGCTACACAGTGAGACCCTGGCTCAAAATACTAAAACAAACAAACAAAAATAAATAAATAAAGCCCAAAAGACTCTGCTAAAGGTTGATTGAGCCCCCGAGAATACTTTTGAACTTGATGGGTCAATAATACCACTGACTTTATCGTATATGGGGAAACTGAGGCACAGACAACCCTCAGCTGAGCGCAGATTTCTGTGTGACTTTTTAAAATGATTTTTATTTCATTGTGTCTGTGAGTGTGAGCGTGCATGTGCCTGCCCAGCACATGTGTGGGGGTCAGAGGCCAGCTCAGGAGTCTGTTCTTTCCTTCCACCATGTGTCCCAGGAACTGAACTCAGGTTGTCAATCCTGGTGGCAGTCACCTCTGCCTGCTGAGCCATCTCACTGGCCCGATTCTGATGTATCTGAAGGAGTGGGTCTACCAAAGCATACGTAGCCCAGGCTGATGTGGAACTCCCAATCCTCCTGCCTCAGCCTCCTGGGCGAATGATGAGTTTATCTTCAAAATAAAACAGGATTTCTTTTTCTTTTTATAAAGACTTTTTAATTTTAATTATATGTATGTATGTGTTCCAAATGCATGTGGATACCCAAGGGGGCTAGAGATGTCAGCTCCCTGTAGCCAGCGTTTCGGGCGGTTGTGAGCGTCTCTGCTGGGCACTGCACTCTTCACTGCAGAGCCAACCCTCCAAACCCTATGGTGAGTTTTCAGCTATTTGAGAAACTGGCTTGGGAAGACGCTCGAGACCGGAGTTCAAGGGTAGCCTGGGCAAGCAATGCAGTCAGGTTCTGTTTTATGAGAAAGAAAAATTAAAATACTCAGATTTTCATAAGCCCTAAAAGTTCCCTCCTCCCTGAATTTAACCATTTACTCACCAAGTCTGTCTTTCTATCCCAGACATCCATCCATGCACCCGCCTACCCACCCACCCACCCTCCCAACCATCCTTCCACTTATCCATCCACTACCTCCTTCCTCTGTCATGTATTTGGGATGGAGTCTGGCTGTGTGGTCCAGGTCGGTCTGAAACTCCTGGGCTCAATGAATCCTGCCCTGCTCTCCCAGTAGCTGGGCCTGCAAGTGCATACCATACTCCGCCGGGTTAATGAAAGTATCAGAGCTCTGGGTCACTTGGCCTTGGATGGACATGGGGAAGCTCCTGAGGTTCCTTATGGAGGTCAACCGACTCCTCCCAGCTCATGTGTGGCTACCCTGTGCCAGGCCCTGGGAAGAATCACGAGGGAAAATCTGGTAGCTCAGGCGGCACTGTCCCTTAGAGCAGTGCTTCCGTCCTCAGGTTCTGTTTCAATGCGAGGAAGCTGAATCAGACCTTGGAGCAGCAGGAGGCGGGGTGCACACGCTGCCTTTCATGGAGCTACGCATTGGGTCAGTCTTTTGCTTACTGTTCTTCCGGTGGCCTGGGGTTGGGGACAAATTTAGATCATTTGTCATCTGATCAAAATGGACTTTCAAATATTTCCCAGGCTCTGAACAAATCTTTGGTCACCAGACCTGTCTGGAAGAATCTATGGAGAGAACTGAAGACATTGTCTTTCCCCTCCCCACTCCTGCCCCCCATCCTTTCTGGGACGGACAAGGAGCCTGCTCAGTCAGTAAAGGGCTCGCTGCACAAACAAGGAGACCTGGGTTCAGATCCCCAGTACACGTAACAGCTGGGTCTGGTGGTTCATCTTTCACACCAGCATTGGGTTGGGAAGAAGGAGACAGGAGGATCCCTGGCTCCCTGACTGGCTGCCTAGCCCAGGGTGAGTGTCAGACTTTGTGAGTGACTCTGACTCCAAAGACAGAATGGAGGGCTGGAGACACGGCTCAGCACCGAAGAAGGCATATTATGACCAAGCATGGTAACACACACCTTTGATTCCAGTGCTCAGGAAGCAAAAGTAGGCAGATCTCTGTAAGTTTTAGGAAATCTTGGTCTACATAAAAAGACCCTGTCTCAAGAAAAAAAAAAAAAAAGGAAAGACCGGATGATGGTGGCACACACCTTTGATCCCAGCACTTAGGAGGCAGAGGCAGGTGGGTCTCTGAATTCGAGGCAGCCTGGTCTACAGAGCGAGTTGCAGGACAGTCAGGGCTACACAGAGCAATTTGACAGTGGTGTGTGGTTTTAGCCAGCGTTTCTCCGTTTGAGCTAACCCCACTCATCTTCATACAAGTGTTGGCTCTCGCTTGAGGTCACTTCTGACTAATATTGACCATTTGCCTGCCTTCCTTCCTTCCTTCCTTCCTTCCTTCCTTCCTTCCTTCCTTCCTTCCTTCCTTCCTTTCTTTTTAGAGAAGACCTAGTTCTGTTGCCCAGACAGGCCTGGCATTGACTGGCTACCTCTCTCCGCCTCCCAAGTGCCGGATTTCAGACATGTACCCCTACACATGTCTCAGAACCTCAACAGCGCAAGCAACCTGGTTCCTGGGGTGTGGAAAAAAGCCATAAACTACGAGCTATCTGACAGGCGTGTACCCAGCTACTTGAGGCTGCGCCAGGAGGAGAGCTCACATCCCTGAGTTCAAGGTCAGCTTGAGTGACACTGAGAATTTAGGCATTCAGTAGCAACCAGGACTGGCACTGTGGCTAAGACCTACAAGCCTGGTACTCAGGCTCGGGAGAATTGTTGCAAGTCCAAGACCGGCCACAGCTCCACAGTGGGACCCCGACTCACAGAGCCAATAGCAGGGAAAAAGGAAAAAACACCCCAAAATCTACCATTCCACCACCACCTCCCAAACCCACAGGTCCGATGGACCTGTCTCAGTAGCCAGCACAGGCTTGAGAGCCTGGTAAGCTGTGTGTGTGTGTGTGTGTGTGTGTGTGTGTGTGCGTGTGCGTGTGCGTGTGTGTGTGTGTGTGACAAGCTTTACTATTTTATAGCCTCACACAGCCCAGGCTGGTCTCAAATTCACTATGTAGCTAAGGGTGACTTTAAATTCTTCATCCTCCTGCCTCGATCTCCCAGCTGCTGAGACGGTGGTGGGCCTGTGTCCCCTGCCTGACTTCAGCAGCTACTGCTATTCCGGGGGGGGGGGGGGGGATTGAGGTTGGGGGTGGTAGAGCTGGGATTCGAACTGCTAGGCCCAGGCTGAGTTCTTTCTTGGTAGGAAGACAGTTATTTCACAGAAATCCCCACAGCGTCACTGTCTGTGAGGCTGGAAGGGACTAGTGACCTTGGCTGCTAGCTTCCCCAACCAGGGCTCCAGGCTGGGGCTCAGCCTCCCTCACACCCCAGCCACCTGCTCAGGCCCGGCGTCCAGCCCGACTGCCGAGCTCTGGAAGAGCAGGGGACCCTCCGCGCTCTTTATATACTGGGGTTATTTTTAACCTCGGCTCTCAGTACATTACGGAGTTTCCTCTCCCCAGTGCTCAGGAAACCCTGCTTGGCTGTGCTTCCTGCGAACACGAGGCCCCGGGACGGCTGAGAACTGCAGCTTGGAGTCTGCGCGGCTCCAAAGGGGGAAAAAAAAACCAAGAACCTGGCCCCTTTTCAAACCCTTTAGCTTGCGCTCCTGCCAGCTCTACACAGTTTAGATGTCAGCTCCCCGAGCTGGGCCCAAGTCCCCAGACACAACCCCTCCCTCCAAAAATCGTAGAAAAATGCCTTGCTGGGTTTCTTTTTTAATGTTCTGTTTTGATTCATTTACTTTTACTGAGGTTCAATTCACAGAAAGTCAAATGGGCCATTATAAAGTTCCTGGCACTGGGCCAGCGAGATGGCTCAATGGATAATGGAGCCTGCCCCCAAGCCCAATGACCCGAGTTTGATTCCCGAGACCCACATGGTAGAAGAAAAGAACTGATTCCTGCAAGCTGTCCTCTGACCCGTACGTGGCACACACGTACATGCACACACTAAAATAATAAAGAAATGTAACAGAATATTTAAAGTCTGTGGTGCTATTCTTTCTGACATGCTCAGTGTTGCTCCCATCTGGCCAGCTACAGCATAGTTTTCTCACCCCCTAAAGGAATCCCCGGTCCCACTAGTCACTTCCTCTTCTCCCCCTTCCCAGCCCCTGGCATTTACTAATCTGTGGTTCTGGCCCTTGAACTTCGCAGCCCTGGCAGGGTCTTCAGGGCCTGGATGAGAATTATGTCTGGGCTCCGCGATCTTGGCCTGAGAGTTGACTGTCTTATCACACAGACCCTCCTAGGTCTGTCTGTCTCTTTCAGGGCTCCCTGGTGCCCTCAGAATAAAGCCTGAATTCACATCCGGGTCCCAGTTTCCTGGGGCTCTTTGGTCTTGCTCCGCCTTCCTCAGGCTGCACACCGAGCAGTACCCTCAGACCCGCTTACCAGATGCAGTACTATCAGATGTGACGATTGCAAAAGTCCTGAGCACTGCCGAGCAGCTGCCGCTGACAAAGGTCTCTGGGGTCCACTAGACCCCATTCAGAGTGTAGCTACAAATGTCTGGAACTGCTGCTGGTCAGAAGTGATGTCAGAAAAGACCAGAGAAGCCAGCCATGATGGTGGTGGTGTGGTCCTGCAATCTTGGTGCTCAGGAGGCTGAGGCAGGAGGATCGCAGGTTCCAGGCTGGCTGTCAACTACTTTAAACCCTGTCTCAAAAAATAAAGAAGCAGGGGCTGAGGGAGGGCTCAGTCTGTAAAGTGCTTCCCATGCAGCCTGAGGACCTGAGTTCAATTCCCCACACCTAGGTAAAAAAGTTAGGAGGGTCCCTGGCCCTCACTGAAGAGCCGACCTGATCCCACTGAGATACTCTGTCAGGACCCACAGGGACTCAGGGTTATTAGTAAGTACTCTGGGTTGGCCGGGGCCACACACGTGTGTGCACACAAACAAGGGAAACAGAGGAGCCAGGAGCTTACCTGGGTGCTGGTGGGTCCCATTCACGAGGACTTAGGCAGTCCCAGGGTGGGAGCCCACACTCATCTTGAACATTTGACGTGACTGGGACAGTCATGAGTCTGCTACGAGCTCCGTTTCCTCATTTGCCAACAAGAAAGGCTCCGCATGTGGCTCCTGGGGCTGCTTCCTGCACCGAGCACCTCCGTCTTGGCTTTTATTACTTTGTTTAACTTTTTTCTTTTTTCTTTTTCTTTTTTTGGTTTTTCGAGACAGGGTTTCTCTGTGGCTTTGGAGCCTGTCCTGGAACTAGCTCTGTAGACCAGGCTGGTCTCGAACTCACAGAGATCCGCCTGCCTCTGCCTCCCGAGTGCTGGGATTGGAAAGTGTGCGCCTCCACCGCCCGGCACTTTTTTTTTCCTTTTTCTTTGAGACAGGGTCTCTACTCTGTTCCCCTGGCTGTCCTTAAACTCGCTATGTAGACCAGGCTGGCCTCAAACTCACAGAGATTCCCTTGCCTCTGCCTCCCGAGTGCTGGGGGACTAAGGGTTCTGATTACTTCCTTTTTGGAAGACAATAATTTTTGTATTATATTATACAAGTCACACGCACTTTCCGCACATACATTGATCATAACCATGCCTCTTCTGCTCCCACCAAGTCTCCTTCTCAGCTTCATGTCATATATTTATTGATTCATTACTAATAACCCCTGAGTTCAAAATTAGTGCTTCCCACATGCAAAGGTGTCCATCCACCATCCATTAGGGCCATTTCCCAATAGGAGATGGACTCTCCTTCTCTAAGCAGCTGTCAATCACCCATAGCCCCTCCCACAGGGGGTTAGCCCTTTGGATTCCTCCCCATGCATGCTGGCATCTTGCCTGACTTGCTCATATTTGCACGAATGTACGTGTGCTGATATGTGTGCTGGTGTGTGTGTATAGAACGTGCCCCGTCACTTCCCTCCTGCTGGACACCAGGATCTCCTGAACCTGGGTGTCATGCTCGGGTGTTTTGGTAAGGAGTGCCTTACCTGCTTCTTCCCAAGTGCTGGCACTGGGTTTGTGCTCCCATGCAATGCTGGAATCAAATATTAAATCATAAAGTGACAGGGCTGCTTAGTGTCATGCTCAGAATCTTTTCAAGTTTGGTACCTCTGGCCTTCTTCAGAGCTGGATCAAATGGATGTCTGTTGGGGCAGGTGTCCAGTGTACTGTAAGGTGTTAGTCAGGAGCCAGACACCAGTGTGTTCCAACAACAGAAGACATCCCCAGAGCTTTCCCAGGGCTAGAGGAGAGAATGCCTTCCTGGTTTGGTAGGAGGAGAGGAAGAAATTGACACAGTCCCTTGTCAAGACAACAGACAAATGGGGACAGAATCTGGGCTCGTACAGTGGCTGGGACATCAACTGTGCATTCACAGCTCAAGCAGTGGAACCACAGGTCTTTACACGATTCTTTGTTGTTGTTGTTGTTGTTGTTGTGCTAGGCATAGAAGCCAGGGTCTTAAGCCGCACTTCCAGGCCCTCACTGGGGACTCTAGGCAGAGCTCCACCCCTGAGCCACGCCCCCAGTCCCTCACTGGGGGATCCTAGGCAGGGACTCCACCCCTGAGCCACGCCCCCAGCCCATCACGGGGGGGGGGGGAGTGTCTAGTCAGGGGCTGCACCCTGAGCCACGCCCCCAGCCCCTCACTGGGGGATCCTAGGCAGGGACTCCACCCCTGAGCCACGCCCCCAGTCCTTCACTGGGGGATCCTAGGCAGGGACTCCACCCCTGAGCCACGCCCCCAGCCCCTCACGGGGGGGGGGGAAGTGTCTAGTCAGGGGCTGCACCCTGAGCCACGCCCCCAGCCCCTCACTGGGGAATCTAGGCAGAGGGGCTCTACCCCTGGGCCTCAGCCACTGGGAAGGACTCCTTTAAATGTCCTTCTGTTTTCTACAAAGCCCTTGCTTTGTGAGAGCTTAGTGTCCTTACTGCCATCTCTTCTCTGAAAAGACAGGCGGAGCCCCCAGGATGGAGACTATTCGGATCCCTTCCAGACCTGAGGAGGATCTGTGAGACAGCAGATAGGACACATTCCCAGGGCCTTCCTGGAAGAGGGGACCTTGGAGCCAGACCCACAAATAGGCTACACTTGGGGACATCCTAAGATCCCCAGGCTGTCACTGGCAGTCTGTGGGCTCCTCCTCAGCTCCCCACCATAGTAAGTTCCATGACAGGACACACTGCCCCCTGCTCAAAGTCCTCACCAGATGCTGACAGAGGTCTTTCTCCATGGTGGGCAGACACAGCCACGCTCTCATCCAGGACCAAACCACCCAGCTCTCTCTGAAGTTCATGGTTGCCGGCAGCAGGATTTGATTCTCTCATTTACTGACCACAGCTTATAGAGACCCAACCACAGGCAGATGGGCTCAGTGGTCACTTCTGAAGCAGGAGAGGGGAATAGAGCTATTTGGGGTCCTGGAGCCTGTCATTTCTTTGCTTAGAGAGCCTCTGGGGAAAGAATAGCGGGACATATTCCTGGTGTCTCTCATCAAATCTCAGTTTAGGGATTTGTTTACTGGGTGAGTAATTCATGCCCTCGGTGTTGTGGTAAAGGGGGAGACTGGGCACTACAGATCAGGGATGACCTTCAGCTCCAGATCCTTGTGCCTCAGTCTCCCGAAGACTGGGAGGACAGTCAGGGACACACCACCACGCACGGCGATTCCTCAGAGGTGGGGTACAGAGGTGGGGGTGGGGCCCATACGTGTGCACCCTCTGTTTATACTCTTCAGCTAGTGTGAGTATGGCCGACTAGGGAGGAGGTTCAAAAGTTGTATTGAAATGTAAGGTTGAGGGGAGAAGCGGAGGGTCGAGGAGAACTTGAGGGAATGGGACAGTCGAGATGGAGGGAGGACAGATATGAAAACAAGGAGAGAGATATCTTGACTGGGGGAGCCATTATGGGGTTGGCAAGAAGCCTGGCTCTAGAGAAATTCCCAGAAATCCACAAGGATGGCCCCAGCTAAGACCCTAGGCAATAGTGGAGAGGGTGTCCAAACTGGCCTTGCCCTGTAGTCAGACTGATGATTATCTTAAATATCACCATAGAACCTTTGTCCAACAACAGATGGAAACAGAGGCAGAGAATCACATCAGAACACTGGACTGAGCTCCCAAGGTCCAGTTGAAGAGTAGAAGGAATGAGAATATGAGCAAAGAGGTCAAGACCATGAGGGCTTCATCCACTGAAGCAGTTTAACTGAGCTGATGGGAGCTCACCAACTCCAGCGGGACTGGGAAGGAACAAGCATAGGACCAAGCTAGTCTCTCTGAATGTGGTTGACAGGTTCATAGCTGGGGCAGACTGGGGCCACTGGCAGTGGCACTGGGATTTATCTCTGTTCCATGTACTGGCTTTTTGGGATCCTATTCTTTTTGGATGTATACCTTGCTCAGCCTAGATGTAGTGGAGAGGGCCTTGGACCTTCCACAGGGCGGGGTGCCTTACTCTCTCTTAGGATTGGAGATGGGTGGGGTAGAAGGGTGTGTGGAGGGAATGGGAATTTGGATTGATATTTTTTAAAAAAAATCTAATAAATAAAAAAATATATATAAAGATTGTTTATTTCTGGATCTCTCTCTCTCTCTCGTGTGTGTGTGTGTGTGTGTGTGTGTGTGTGTGTGTGTGTAGGTCAGAGACAACCGGTGGAAGTCAGTTCTCTACTGTGGTCCCCGGGGTCAGATGCAGGACAGATGCAGGCTTTGTGGCAACAGGTCAAATAATAATAATAAAGAGGCAAAAGTTTATTCACTGAACTCCGCCTGCCCAGTGGGAATTGTCTACTAGATGTCTTTGAAATGTTGTGGACCTCAGGTATTAGAAACCCAGGAACATGAAACTCTTCATTTGGGAAACATCAGTTTGTCATATTTCCAAGAGGGGCCTGTCCCTGTAGATGGTCTCTCCCAGCCCTGCCCTAGTCCTCAGCGGCTTCTGAGCTGTTCCTGTCTTGACGGACTAACCTGCTGACCTGTTCTGGGCACTTGGAGGCCTTTTGTGCTTGGCTCCTCTCCCTTGGCAGTGTGTGTGTGTGTGTGTGTGTGGTGTCCGAGGAGGCCAACAGAAGGCGGTGGATGTCCTGGAGCTGCTGGTACAGGTGGCTATGAACCAGTTGACACGGGTCCTGAGAACTGAACTCTGTCTGGTCCTGTGAAAGAACAGCAAATGCTCGTAACTGTGGCACCATCTCTCCAGTTCCTCCACTTAATCTCCTAGTGTAGGGTCTCCCTCTGAATACAGAGCTCACCCATTCAGCCGGTCTAGTGAAGCGGCTTGTCATGGTCAGCCCTGTTTCTGACTCCTGAGTTCCTGATTACAGGCAGGAATTCAGGAGCAGACTCAAAGGTTGCCCAGCTTTTACGTGGTTCTGGGGAATCCAGACTCCGATCCTCACCATTGCACAGAAGACCCTGCTTTAATTAAAAAATATTTAAAA
>NC_022027.1:4476019-4478976 GCF_000317375.1 Microtus ochrogaster | reverse complement strand
TAAAAAATATTTAAAAAAAAATAAAAATAAAAAAAAAATAAAATAAAAAAAATATTTTAAAAA
The DNA here is from genome assembly GCF_000317375.1 of Microtus ochrogaster. Classification (NCBI taxonomy): domain Eukaryota; kingdom Metazoa; phylum Chordata; class Mammalia; order Rodentia; family Cricetidae; genus Microtus; species Microtus ochrogaster. The sequence goes on along the minus strand of NC_022027.1, from coordinate 4,478,913 downwards.
GAAAGAAAGAAAAGAGGGCTTTGTCCCTGTTGTGCGTGGTAGGGTACACCTGTGATCCAGCACCCAGTAGGGAGGGGCAGAAGGATCTCTGTGAGTTCAAGACCAGCGTTGGTTATATAGTGAGACCCTACCTCAAAATAAAGGTGGGGGAGGCATCAGCCAAGCTCACCACATTCCTTTGTGGGCCTGAATAAGCCCACAGTCTGGACAGCTCTGCACACACACATACACACTGCTGCATTTGGGGAACATCAAAGGGTCCTTCTTTCTCTGTTTCCCTTAGACCTTCCACAAATAAGCCAGCGTTGGCTCAGAGGGCCACGTCACACTCAGCACCGTGCCTCACCACAGCCCACAGGCCTCTTGGTAAGGGTTAGTGTGGGCAGTCTGGACTGGGCAAATTGCATCTAATTAAAAAGTTGAGTGGGGGCCGGAGAGATGGCTTGCAGTCAAAAGCACAGGATGCTCTTGCGGAGGACCCAAGTTCAACTCCCAGCACCTACAGGGTGGCTCATAACCATCTGTAACTCCAGCTCCAGGAGATCTGACACCCTCTTCTGGCCTCTTCAGGCATCAGGCAAGCATGTGGTACACAGACATACATGCAGACAAAACACCCATACACATAAATAAACCTAAAAAATAATTATTAAAAAAAATCCAGTGACAAAGCCAAACAGTGTAGGGGACTTGGGGATGTGATTCTAGCACTTTGGAGCAACAGGCGGGAGGGTTACCACAAGCTCAAGGCCACCCCGGGCTCCACAGCCAGTGAGTACTGTCTCAAGAAAACGAAAGCCCTGCGCTGGGGAGGTAGCTCTGTTGGAAGAGCACTTGCTGTCCAGGTTGAGAACCCAAGTTCACCGTGCCCAGCCCCCACCTGTGTAAGAGCAGGGCTTCATAGTGAATGTCTGTACCCTCAGTACAGTGGGAAGCTGAGACAGGAGAATAATGCAATTGGCCGTCAGCCCAAATCCATGCTCCTGATCTTGTCGAAGGGGATAAGGCAGAAGAGGACAGCCGTTCTGGTCTCTGTGCATGGATGAGAACACACGGATACACATGTATCACACACAGATTCCCTCCTCACATCTACACACACAAAAGTCGCAAACAAACACAACCTGGCAACAAGGTGTGGCGGAGAATGTCCGTCACCAGCAGTAATCGAGAAGGGGAGGCAGGAGAGAGAGGGGTCCAAGATCAGCCTGGCTACATAGACCCTACCTCAAAACAACAGAACAATAAAACTAATAAATAAAAGTAGAGGGAGAGAGACAGACAGAGAGAGAGAAACAGAGATAGAGACAGACAGAGACATAGAGAGAGAGACAGAGAGAAAGACAGAGACAGAGAGAGATACAGAGACAGAGAGACAGACAGACAGAGACATGGAGAGAGACAGAGGGAGACAGAGAGAGATATTGATTCTCAGCTCAAACCCAAGCAGTGACTGCCAGTCTCACAGGGCGCAGGCCATGCTTGGCATTCCATGGTGACCTCCCTGGAGCCACAGTGGCCACAGAAGTCCTCAATTTGAGCCAAAAATAGTTTTGTCTTTTATTTGGAAAAAAGAAAAAATTACAGGGCGAGCAGCCCTGCAGAGCTCGCTGTCGGGAGCGGTATTTTTGAATTTCGCCGCCAGCTCACACTTGCCCTCGGCCCAGCACCAGCGGGCCGGCTGCCAGCTCTGTGCCCGGCGCGGGTGCTAAACACAGGTTCTTTCTTACTCCTGTTTGAAGGTTTATCCGACTGTTTTTCAGAACAAAAATATTTAAAGTCGTGCCGGTTCAAAGCGTCCTGGAAGCTAGCAGCACCGCTCAGGGCTCTCTACTCCCCCATGCCTCTCCCGCTTGCAGAGCTCAGGAGGTGGAGTGAGCCGCCTGGACCTCCGCTGCCTGGGGACTGGGGAGTTAGAGCAGGAACAGGCTGGTTGGCCAGGCTGGCGTGGAGATGCTTGGAAGCTGAACTGGGTGTTATGATTAGAAAAGCAAGATGTTGGGGCTGGGGAGATGGCTTAGTGGGTATAACACCTACTTCACAAGTGAGAGGACCTGAGTTCAAATCCCAGCACCTGTATAAAAGTTACACACGATGGTATGTGTGTAACTCCAGAGCTTGGGGGCAGAGGCAGGAGGATTCCTGAGGCTCACTGACAGGCCAGCCTGGGTGGCCAGCACACTCCAGGCCAGTGAGGAATCCTGTCTCAAAAACAAGGTGGAACCCAGGGGTGACCTCTGGTCTCCACAAGCACACACGTGTGCACGCACTTGGATAATGTACATATGTCATACACAAAAGCCGGGCTCACGGTGGAGGGAAAAGAACATGGGTCAAAGACACCAAGATTGCAACTTAGGTTCTAGATTTGCTTTGTTGTTGTTTTTTATTATTGTACTGGGAATAAAGGCGTATGACATCATGATCACACACGTGCATACTCACTCAAACACCCCCCACATGCCCATGCCCAGGAGCACACACATGTACAGAGGATGATGCAAAGTTGCCTGACTTGACACTGGTTGAATTACTTTAAACTGCTCCCCGGTTTGGGTCTTTGCAGGGTGCAGCCCTCTTCAGAGACTGTGCAGACTGTGGAGAGCAGCTCCCAGCAGCCCCACCATCACCGATGGACGTTTGCGCTCTGCAGAGCACTGTGGAGACAAGACTACTGAACACATCTGATACTGTCACCTCATGGAGAGTTTACCAGGACCAGACCGCCTCAGGACTGGAGGCGCAGTTGTGTTATCCGGCTGGGGAACAAAAGGCGGAGCCGAGACTGTGAGTGAGAGAGGCCCCACTATGTGACCGGTGACGCAAATGACGCAAAAGGTGGAGCCGAGACTGTGAGTGAGAGAGGCCCCACTATGTGACCGGTGACGCAAATG
>NC_022027.1:4469553-4475740 GCF_000317375.1 Microtus ochrogaster | reverse complement strand
GTGTGTGTGTGCTTGTGTGTGTGATTGTGTGTGTGACTGCTGAGGGGAAGGTGTGTGTGTGTGAGTGTGTGCTTGTGTGTGTGCTTGTGTGTGTGCTTGTGTGTGTGACTGCAGAGGGGAAGGTATGTGTGAGTGTGTGCTTGTGTGTGTGTGCTTGTGTGTGTGTGAGTGTGTGTGTGTGAGTGTGTGCTTGTGTGTGTGCTTGTGTGTGTGCTTGTGTGTGTGCTTGTGTGTGTGACTGCAGAGGGGAAGGTGTGTGTGAGTGTGTGTGTGAGTGTGTGTGCTTGTGTGTGTGTGCTTGTGTGTGTGCTTGTGTGTGTGCTTGTGTGTGTGACTGCAGAGGGGAAGGTGTGTGTGAGTGTGTGTGTGATTGTGTGTGTGACTGCTGAGGGGAAGGTGTGTGTGAGTGTGTGCTTGTGTGTGTGAGTGTGTGCTTGTGTGTGTGTGAGTGTGTGTGTGTGAGTGTGTGCTTGTGTGTGTGACTGCAGAGGGGAAGGGGCACATGTGTGTGCGTGTGTGCCTATGTGTGCACTTGCAGGTGTGCACACATATGCCAGAGGTTGAGCTCATTGTCTTCTGTATTCGTCCTCCACCTTTTTGGAGGAACAAGGGCTTCCCACTAAACCCAGAGCGCGGTTTGGCCAGGCTGACTGGCCAGTGACCTCCAGGGTTCTCCTGCCGCCTTCAGCAATGTGGTTACAGGCCCCGGTCACCACACCCAGCTTTATCTGTGGGTACTGGGAATTTGAAGTTAGTTCCTCATCTTCCATGTGTCTTAGTTGGGGCCTGTGTTGCTGTGACAAAACACTGACCAGAAGCGACTTGGGAAGGAAAGGATGGGTTTGGCTTCTAAGTAACTCCACCACTGAGGGCATTCAAGGCAGGGACTCAAGCAGGAGTAGGAACAGGGGCACCATTCATGGAGGGTACCGCTTACTGGTTTGCTCCTCATGGCTCGCTCACTCTTTCTTAAATGGACAAGACCACCTACCCATGGTGGGCTGGGCCCTCCCACATCATAAAGAAAATGTCTCAGAACCAAGTGTGGTAGTGCACGCCTTTAATCCCAGCACTTGAGAGGCAGAGGCAGGAGGATCTTTGTCAGTTTGAGGCCAGCCTGGTCTACAGAGTGAGTTCCAGAGCAACCAAGGCTACACAGAGAAACCCTGTCTTGAAAAAAAGAAAAAAGAAAAAGAAGAAGAAATGCCCCCCAGTCTGACAAGGCTTTCTCTCATTTAAGATTCCCTTTGTAGCTCAACTTTTTCTATCATACCTGCTGATTCCCAAATACCACATGGAGACTTCTTATTAATTATGAAAACTTGGCTGATAGCTTAGGCTTGTTTCCAGCTCTTATAACTTAAATTAACCCATTTTTAAATGATTTATTTAACTTTTTATTTTATGTGCATTGGTGTGAAGGTGTCAGATCTCATGGATCTGCATTTTCAGACAGTTGTGAGCTGCCATGTGGGTGCTAGGAATTGAACCCGGGTCCCTCTGGAAGAGCAGTCAGTGCTCTTAACTGCTGAGCCATCTCTCAGCCCCAAATTAACCCATTTTTTAATTCTGTTCTACCATGTAGCTTTTACTTCTAGTCTGTTTTTTGTGTCCAACTTGTTCTGTGGCTGTCTGACTTCTCCACCCTACTTCTCCCAAGCATTTTCTCTGCCCTGAAATTCCTGCCTTGCTATTGGCCATTTAGCTTTTTATCAGTGATACATTTTCACACAGTGTAAAGGAATATTCCACAACACCCCTTTGTCCCAGGTTTGTGTCATCCAAAAACCAACCAATAGCCAGGCGGTGGTGGTGCACGCCTTTAATCCCAGCACTCCGGAGGCAGAGGCAGGCGGATCTCTGTGAGTTCGAGGCTAGCGTGGTCTACAAGAGCTAGTTCCAGGATAGGAACCAAAAGAAGCTACGAGAAACCCTGTCTCGAAAATCAAAAAACAAACAAACAAACAAACAAACAAACAAAAACCCAACCAGTATACATGGTAGGTACTTGACCAACTCAGCCATGACCCCAGGCCTAGGGATAGGGTTTTCTTTTTTCTTTTCTTTTTCTTTTTCCGAGACAGGATTTCTCTGTAGCTTCGGAGCTTATCCTGATCCTGGAACTCACTCTATTAACCAAGCTGGCCTCAAACTCGCAGCGATCCTCCTGCCTCTGCCTCCCGAATGCTGGGATTAAAGGTGTTGCATCACCACCGCCCAGCGGGATGGGGTTTCTTTGGAGTGTAGAGTGTTTTGGAATACACAGAGATGGGTTTTGCAAGACATGAAAATGAATTGAAATGCATGCCCTGGCAATGCTGAGGCATGCATGGGCAGCTTGTATATGGAGGTTCTGTCGAACTTGTCCTTACTGGGTTTCATGGTCTAAGTTGACGAGGACGACTAACCACGTCTCTCCCTCAAGTTTGCAAGGCATGGTGAACACTAAAACATCCTGGATCACATTTTGTAAAATTATGAAGTTTTTGGACCGCTGAGATGGCTCAGGGGGTGTTTGTCCCCAAACCTGATACCCTGGAGCTGCCACGATGGGAGAGGACTCCTACAAGTTGCCCTCTGACCTCCACACCAGCTGTGGCACAAATGACACCCTCACATATCATACACACTAAAAAAATATTTCATTTTAAACATTTTCTTCATTTTGTTCTTCGTATTTAAGATTAACTAGGAAGAGACATATTTTTCAATGATTTATTTATTTTTATTTTATGTGCATTGGCGCTCTGCATGCATGTATGCCTGTGTGAAGGTGTCAGATCCCCTGGACATAGGGTTCCAGGCAGTTTATCAGCTGCCATGTGGTTGCTGGGAATTGAACTCAGGTCCTCTGGAAGAATAGCCAGTGCTCTTAACCACTAACCCATCTCTCCAGTACCTAAATAAGTATTTCTTTAAAAATAAACCGGTGAGTTTTATGAAGTGCAGAGTAACCCCCAAACCCACAAAGATCAGTAATTTCAGCCCCCCCCCCCCACCTCAGGGGGAGGAAGTGTCCAGGCCCAGGTGGGCGAGGTTTCGCAGGATCAGCAGCAATGAGAACAGAGGTCTGTGTTCCGTTGGCCTGATATGACTCAGCAGGCTGGGAGGGGCGGGCACAGAGAATTTCTGCCACATCAACAGAGGTGTGGGGTCCAGGCGGAGGGAGATGGTTTCTGTCCTGCTCCTCCTGACCAGGAGTGGGGCTTCATGCTACAAGCCAGTCCCTCACAAGATGCTGAGGCAGGAGGATTGTGAATGTGTAGCTACCCTGTGCTGCACAGGGTGGGGGGGGAGCAGGCGGGGGAGGGGCCAGAGGGTCTTGGGCTTGTGCCTGCGTGTTTGCATGGGTCAGCTTCCGGTGTCTTCCTCAGGAACTCTCTCTAAGCCTGGCGATGATGATTCTGCTAGACCTGCCGTCCAGTGAGCTCCTGGCGTCCTCTGGTCTCCCTGTCCCCAGCAGTGGGATTACAGATACTGGCTGTCACACTGTCTTTTCCACACGGGTTCTGGGGGATCAGAACTCGGGTCCTCACACTTGTCAGCCAGCACGATCCTGATGAAGCCACCTCCACAGCCAATGGCCATTCTGTTGGAAGTCCTGCTTCAGCGTACAGAGCGTTCTGACCCAGCTCAGCCGCTCAGCACTGAGTGACAGCAGGCGAGTCCCCAGACCTCTCTGAGCCACTCTCCTATGAAATGGCACGAGAGTTCTACAGGTTCTGTGCCTGGGAAGTGTTTTGGATTTGGGGTGTTTAATTCTCAGACGAGGGGTAGAGGAGTGTGCATAGGTCACTCACTGTGCATGGACACCAGGGGACAACTTGTGAGGCTCAGTTCTCTCTGTCTCCTATGTGGGTCCTCGAGCTTGTCGGCAAGCAACACAGAGGTAAACGCCGTCTTGAAGACTTTACTGAACTCACATAACTAGCTCCTGAAGACCTGTGTTTGGGTGCTAGAAGCCCACACGGGATAAGGAAAGAACCAGCTCTTACCAGTTGTCCTCTGACCTTCACACACAAATGAATACACACACAAATAAATAAATGAACATAGTGTAAAAAAATAAATAAAAGAAAGCAGAGAGTAGCCGAGGAAGGCTTCGTGACGTCAGCTTTAACATCCCCGTGTAGGCTTAGTGAGCTTTCCGTGTCCATTTCAGTTGCAGACTTACTATATATTTTCTGCATTGGATACGTGGTTTTTCCTGCGCCCAGAGATGTGAGGACACCCTGGTCCCTGCTGCCTCGCATCATCCCTGCTTTGCATTGGACACACTTGGGGTGAGTCCAGCGTGAAGCAAGGCCCTGGAGGAGGGCGCCTGGCAGGGAGGGAAGTGGCTCAGAGGGGAAGTTGAGAAAGACGAGGGTGTGGGACAGTGAGATGGCAGAGAGGCACCAGAGGGCACATAAGGGTTCTGTGTCGTTTGACCTGGGCACCTGCACCTGTGTCTGAGGTTGGTGAGGTCGCCATGTTTCCTGACACTCTCGGAACATCAAAAGGTTCTGTTGATGTCACCTGTAGCTTTCCAAATTTACCGCATGTGCATACACCTGCCTCTGCCTCTCAAGTGCTGGGATTAAAGACATGCGCATCACCCAGCCTGTTGTTTGCTTTTTTTTTTGTTTTTTTTTGGGGGGGGGGGACAGGGTTTCTCTGTGGCTTTGGAGCCTGTCCTGGAACTAGCTCTGTAGACCAGGCTGGTCTCGAACTCACAGAGATCCACCTGCCTCTGCCTCCCGAGTGCTGGGATTAAAGGTGTGCTCCACCACCACCCGGCTCTGTTGTTTGCTTTTTAAAAAGATTTAAAAATATTTATTGGGCTGGGTAGTGGTGATTCACGCCCGGTGATAATGGCACACGCCATTAATCCCAACCCTCTGAAGGCAGAGGCAGAGGCAGAGGCAGGCAGATCTCTGTGAGTTCAAGGCCAGCCTGGTCTACAAAGTGAGTTCCAGGACAGCCAGGGCTAAACAGTGAAACCCTGTCTCAAAAAACAAACAAAAGAAAGAAAGAAAGAAAGAAAGAAAGAAAGAAAGAAAGAAAGAAAGAAAGAAAGAAAATAAAAGAAAAGAAAGTATTGGATTTGAGGGAGGGATGTGCACTCCTGACACCCCACAGGGTCTGTGGAGGGCAGGGGACAGTAGGCATGAGGTCAGTTCTCTCCCACCAGCAGGCCCCTTTACCGCTGGACACCCCCCATGGTTGGTATTTGTGAAGGTCTCAAATATCTGCTCAGCCTCTTGTCTCAGTCACACAGGGATGACAGTGTGTGCCTCCAGGCAGGGCTGAAGTCGGCTTAGTAGGCAGAAGGGGGAGGAAGGAAAATGGAGAGCAGGGAAAAGAAGTGGGGGAGAAGGGGAGGAGCATGTGTGTGTGGGTGCGTGTGTGGGTGTCTGTATGGTGTGTGTGTGCGTCTATATGTGTCTGTATGGTGTGTGTACATGTGTGTGTGTCTGTTATGCTGGGTGTGGGTATGTGGAGGTGTATGTGTCTGTATGGGGTGTGTGTGTGTGTGTTTGCATGGGGTATACGTGTGTATGTATGGTGTGTGTGTATATACACGCCCATGCATGAGCGTGCATATGTGCTCACACGCATGTATGGTGGCCAGAGGTTGATGCTGGCTGTTTTCCTCAATTATTCCTCATGTTTTTGTTTGTTTGTACTGTTTTTTTAAATTTCTTATCTTTTTTTTTTGTTTTTTTGATTTTCGAGACAAGGTTTCTCCATAGCTCTTCTAGACCAGGCTGGCCTCGAACTCACAGAGATCCGCCTGCCTCTGCCTCCCGAGTGCTAATTTCTTTTTTGAGATAAGATCTCACTATATGACCCTGGCTGTTTTGAAATTTACTACATAGACCAGGCTGGTCTCAAACTCAGAGATCCACCTGCCTCCTGAGTGCTGGCCCTAGTTCACTTCTGTTTCCTGAGGCCTGAGGGCAGAGCCCAGGACCTTCTCCAGCCTGGCAGGGGCTCTCTGCTGTGCGGCACCCACAGCCCTGGAATCTGTTCTCTGAAGAATAACTTTAGACTTTGACAGGATGTGTCTGTGTCCCCTCCCCGCTCTCTGCACCGCCTCCCCGTGTCTCCTCTTCCTAGCCTCTCTGTCATTGAACCATATGTGTCCACATGTGTCCACAGGACACACTGTGAGTGAACCATATGTGTCCACAGGACACACTGT
>NC_022027.1:4466663-4469193 GCF_000317375.1 Microtus ochrogaster | reverse complement strand
TGAACCATATGTGTCCACAGGACACACTGTGAGTGAACCATATGTGTCCACAGGACACACTGTGAGGGAGAGGGACTTGCACTTCATCAACAGGGCAGCCGAGCAGCTGGGGTGCTTAAGTCCATGGGGAGACCACAGGGACTTTATGGATAGGATATTTAAATTTTATTTTATTATTTGGACAATGCATGCCTGGTCCATGTAGAGGCCAGAGCAGGTGTTGGGTCCCCTGGAACTGGAGTTACAGATAGTCGTGAGCCACCCTGTAGGACCCAGGAATCGAACCTCAGTCCTCTGAAAGTGTTCAGTGCTCTTAACTAACTACAAGCTATCTCTCCAGTCCCACGGGGGGCATTGTTTTGTATGGTGTGTGGCGTGTACTAATGTGTGTAGGTGCCGTATGTGTTGGGGGAGGACATGTGCGCACATGTGCCAATTAGGGGTTGACGTCAGGCTTCTCCTTAGCTGCTCTCCACCTTACAAATTGAACCAGGGAGTCTCACCCCGCATAGGACTCCCGTTCCGTTGCTCTGGCTGCCAGCTTGCTCCAGTCTCGTGTCTTCCCCATGCACCGGGATGGCAGGAGGACTGTACCACTGCCCAGCATCTGTGTGGGGGAGGGGGATCCGAACTCAGCTCCTTACGTTTGGGAGGCAATTGCTTTAGCAGCTAGGCCTTTTCCAGGCTTCCTGAAGCAGCAGGAGTAGCAGGAGGGATCTGGACTGAGGGATCTATCTGTTCGTGCCAAGGTCCTGGGGAAGGAAGAGGCTCAGCTTCCCAGTGGCTCTGACCTGAGGCAATTTGGGGAGCAGAATAAAAGGTCCGTGTGAGAGTTCTCCACCCACAGATAAAACAAGGCAGTGTTTTCAAGGAGAAAGAGCGCGGGCTGCAGCTGTAGTGGCAGAGTGCTTGCCTGGCAGGCGTGAGGCCTTGGGTGCCATCCCTAGCACTACATAGACCAAGGCTTGTGGCTCACACCTGCCACCCCAGCACCTGAGATGTGGAGGCAAGAGGAGTTCTTCCTCAGCTGCAAACCAGCTGAGGCCAGCCTGGGCTACGTGAGTCTCTGTCTCAAAACACAGAAGACAACTAAAAGTCTAGTGTTCTAGCATGCAGTCTAGGCGTGAACATTATAGAAGCCATCAAGTCACACACGGTTCTGCTGCAGCACGTGTGCTCCAAAAAGTTTTAGCAAACAGAGTCAGGCGGCCGCTGCACACGCCTTTATCCCAGCACTCGGAGGCAGAAGCAGGTGAATCCCTAAGTTCGAGGCCAGCCTAGTCTATAGAGTGAGTTCCAAGGCAGCCAGAGCTACACAGAGAAACCCTGTCTTGAACCCTACCCCACTCCAAAAAACAAAAACAAAAGAAAGAAGTCTTAGCCAACAATACTGAAGCAACTGCCTCTATGTCTCTCTGTGTCTCTGTCTCTTTATCTTCTCTCTCTGTCTCTCTCACTCTCTCAAATTCTCCCAGCTCTCTGGCAGGAGAGAGGTAGGGAGCTACCAGTCACCGAGACAGAGATAATGTGACCCCCGAGGGGGACTCCCACAGCCCTGGCTGTCAGCCAGGCAGGTACCAGGAACTAACTGCCTCTTAGATGTGGGATCCGACCCGAGCCCTGTCCGCCCACAGCACAGGGCCTCCTGGGGTTTCCGCATTCGATACCTGTCTACCTGCGAAGCCACTTCCTGTCTGTCTGTCTGCCAGCCTGGCACCTGGCATGCCCCCTGCGTGGTTTCCTTGTTGGTAGCTGCTGGAGCGGGTACCCAGGAAGGACCCTCCTTGGAGCCATCAGGTTCCGAGGGTCTCCCAGGTCACAGCCTGGCTTTGTTATTGGCCCCTCTGCACATCTTCCAGGAACAGACCAGCCTGGGGAATCATTACACCCCGATCCCTCTTGGGGGCCTTGTTCAAGAATTGTTGCGAAAGGTCCAGTTCCCAGAGGAGAAGCTCACTGACTGCCTCACCCACAGACACCTAAGACCCCGTTTCAAAAACTAAGTAAAGTCAAGGACTCAGGAGATCGTGTGGTGGGAAAAGAGGCTCAGTGTGGAGGTGGCCCCGGTGCGTAAGAGCATTTGCTGCGCAAACTTGAAGACCTGAGTTCAGCCTCCCGGCCCCGCGGCCATGGAGAAGGTCAGGCATGGCCATGTGCTTGCCATCCCAGGGTCGAGGCAGGAGGATGGCTGGGGCTGGCTGGTTGCCAGCTTATCTCCAGCTTCAGTGAGAGACCCTGCCTCCTGGGACTACGGTGGGAGGGGCAGAGGAGGACACCAGGCGTTGTGTGTGCCCATCAGTGGGTGCACCTGTACGCACCTGTACACACCTGTACACACAGGTTCGCACAGAAATCACACACCAAATATGAAGTAAATTCAATAAACAGAAAGCAAAGCCTGCACAACTCAGTCACCGTTTCTGACACTATTGTAATGATCTCTTTTTAAAATGTTTTATTACATTTTTTTTTTATTGAGAAAAGGAAAAAAAAGTTTCTGCCTCCTCCCAGCCCCCCATTTCCCTCCCCC
>NC_022027.1:4465242-4466300 GCF_000317375.1 Microtus ochrogaster | reverse complement strand
TTTATTTTATTTTATTTTATTTTATTTTATTTTATTTTATTTTATTTTATTTTTTTGAGGTGGGAGCTCAAGTAGTCCAGTCTGGCCTTGAACTCCTGACCCTCCAGCCTCTGTCTTCCAAGTATCAGGACTGCTGTATATCACCATGCCTAGATGTTTTTACTTTGACACAGGCTCTCAGTGGGGCTGCTCAGACCAGGAACAGGTTTGCAATCCTCCTGCTTCGGCCTCTACAGGAACTGGGGTGACAAGAAGACTGGGTGACCGCCACAAGCTTCAGCTCTGGCTCCATGTGACCCCTTTTCCATCTCAGTTCTTCCAGGACCCTCACAGAAGTCCCCCATCCCCGACCCCTTGACTCAAGACCCACGGGCACAGGGCACAGGCCAGTGTCTACTGTGATGAAGCCCCTTCCTAACCCAACTGTGTGTTTCTGGTATTTTTTTCCAGCCATCCCACGTTGACACAGGTTGGCATGTCTGGGAAGAGCTAGATCCTTAACCCACCCACCCTCCACCTGCCGTGGATGGCAGATAGCAGCCTAGAGTTGGGCTTTACAGAGAACCCAAAGGGTTTACAGAGAACCCAAGTTGTTGACGCGGGGTCAGAGAGCAGAGATACAAGCTTCTTCCTCCAGGATGGTGGGTGACTCTTTCTTTCAATTCAAGACACCCCGGAGGGACCGCTTGTCCTGGGGATAGTTTGGTTTTCTTGAGTTGAGGCTTGAAGCTGGCAGCGGGTAGGTGGGGGAGAGGGGGCAGGCAGGTACAGAATTCAGGTTCCAGAGCACATTCATGCTGCTATGTATGATTTTATACTAGTCTGGGTTTCTCCAGACAGCATCAAGGGGTCTGGAATTTCCTGTATTCTGGAGCCCTTAGGGGAAGCCTGAAGGCCTTGAGGCTCCCAGGGCAAGACCCAGATCTTCACCTAGCTGACTCTTCCTAGCAAATGCATTCAGAGTGACCGGGAAGGGCTGTGCTCTGACCAAGAGTGTGCGCAGGCAGAGCTGGAAAAGAACACACAAGGCCCTGATTCCATCCCCCCCCCCCCCCCCC
>NC_022027.1:4461491-4465142 GCF_000317375.1 Microtus ochrogaster | reverse complement strand
CTTTCAAACTCACTGTGTTGAGAACACTTTTCCCCCCCCCCCCCCCCGTTCCAAAATGCCTGCTTCCCTGCTGTCCCAGTCCTTCACACGGACTAATCCCTTGGATCCAAACGCTGTTCCTAACGCTATTTTGTCTGCTGCTCCAATGTCCTGCTCAGCTGGAATGTGCCCTCAACTGCCCACTGCCTTGGCCCATCTGTTTTCCTACGATATAAAGACGTAGTCACCAGACACAGAAGGACATCCGTGGCAGGGCTTTGTTGTTGGTTTGCATCATGTGAGAGGGTACGTGTGTGCCACAATGTGCGTGTGGAGGCCGGGGACAACTTGTGGGAGTTGGTTCTTTTCCTTCCGCCGTGTGGGTCTCAGGTTGCCGGGCTTGGCCCCTGAGCCCTCTCTCCAGTCTTCTGCAGTGTCTGTAGCTCGACACTGTTTCGCCCAGCGAGCAGATGTCAGAAGGTCCCGATGGTGGTCCTGGACACTGGTGCCAATATGTGGATCTCTGAGCTGACACGGACCCTGGATGTACTTGCTTTCTGAACATGGCTTTCACGCACGTCTGCCATCCAGCCTTGGGAGTCTGAGGCAGGAGGATGGAGAGTTCAACACCAGCCTGAGCTGCATAGTAAGGCCCTGCTATGACTCAAGAGACCAGCCTTGAGTTCCTGAGTTCCGAAGTTTGATGTTTTGAACTCGCTCTCTCTCTTTCTTTTTTCCAATTAACTTTCTGAATATGGAAGTTTGCAGGTGTTTTTTTTTCTAATTTTTTCCTTTTTTAGTTATTTGGGGAGTGTGTGAGCGTGTCTGTCTGTGTGTGTGCATGCATGTGTGTTTGTGTGTGATGTGTGCGTCTGTGTGTGTGTGTGCTTGTGTGTGTGTGTGTGTGTGTGTGTGTGGTAACTTCACTTTGGGTAGATGTCATTGAGTGTCTTCTCTACCTTACATTCTAAGGCAGGGTCTCTCGCTGAACTGGTTGTGGGTTCTGCTCGACATGTACTCAGATGCTTGGGATCTGAACTTGGGCCCCCTCCTTGTGTGTGGCAAATACTTTACTGGCTAAGCCTTTTCCAGGCCTCCTGAGCCAGCAGTTAACTTCCAGGGTAACGGTTGTTCTTGGTGTCAGGTTTGACATCTCTCAAAGCCAGGGTCAGCCCAGGAGCCTCTGCAGTTGCTGCCTGTGAGGTTCTGAACCCTAAGGAGCTAATGTCCCTCGATTCCATCCCCAGAGCTCCAATGTGTAGACTTCATGCAAATGTCAGTATTCCATGTGCCCTTTGCTCTGCGAGGCCCCACCCACTGTCCACCATGCTTTCATGATATGGGTCTCATTTCTTAAGCCTAGGGGAGGCTTCAGTGGGGATTTCTATTGCACCCCAACAAGGAGCCCCAAGAGGCAACTTCACTGTCGCAGGCAGGAAGGTCTGTTTGGATTCCTGGACAATCTTCTCTAGGACCTTGGGGCTTTGAAGAAAAAATAGTTGGGGTTGCGCTCTCTGCCCACCTAGGCTTTGGTCTCCAGTTTGAAAGGGTTTCTAGGGAAAAAAAATTCTTTACCATTTTTTACAGGGTCTCGGTCTGTAGCCCAGGCTAGCCTCAAACTTTAAGCAATCCTCTGCCTCAACTTCCCTCAGATGACACAAGTGTGCCACCATTACCCAGTTACTGTTGTTTTGCTTTTCCATTTGTTTCTGTGTGTGCTTCACATGGCATGCATGAGGCCAGTAGACAACCTATGGGAATCCGTTCTCTTCCTACCATGTGTGTCCCCTGGGTGGAACACACACCATCGGGTTAGCGGCCAGCACCTCCTCCTGCTAAGCCATTGCACCGAGCCTTCTATTGTTTACTTTGAATCAGAATCTCATGCTGTAGCCCAGGCTAACCTAATCCTTCTCTCCCTGGGGAACATTCTAGCACTTACTGTGATCTCTTTCTCTGCCTTCCGTCTGAGGAACTAAGGTACACCGAACACGCGGGTCTCTTCCTCTGAGCCTCTGTTTCCATGTCCATAAAGCCAGTCTTCCAATATGCATGGAGACTTGGGAAACTGAGGCCGGAGGATCTTGAGTTCAAGGCTATCTTGGGCTACAAAGAGAGTTTGAGATCAGCCTGTACTATATGAAAAGGCGTGGCTCAGGGATAGAGTCCAGGCTTAGAATCCCCCAGTGAGGGGTTGGGGGCGTGGCTCAGGGGTGGAGCCCCTGCCTAGAATCCCCCAATGAGGGGCTGGAGGTGTGGCTCAGGGTGGAGCCCCTGCCTAGGATCCCCAGTGAGGGGTTGGGGGTCGCTCAGCTGTAGAACACTGGCATAGCATACTGGAGGTCCTGGGTTCCTTCTCCAGTATAGCGAACATATAGCTACTAAAATGGCAACCAGGTAAGAGTTTTTCTGGGTCTCAGGAGCCCATGCACTGACTCCTCCCTCCCTCTCTACAGTCACTGCCTGATCCCTCAGAGCTCAGATCTGCCCCCAGGTGCCGTTTGCTGGAAGTCAGTGCAGACGCGGCAGCACAGGGTAAAACTTGCAGGTGGCTGTCACGAGCCCGTGGTGGCAAAGGGGAAACGGGGCTTTCGCGGTCTCTGGGCCTCTATTTGCATGGCTACTTTTACATAGAAGCCTTTCCAGGCAGTGATCAGCAGCCTTGCAGTGGACCGTGGGGTCAGAGTGCAGGGACGGCAGCCGGCCTGTGTTTTCCATTTTGGGAGAACATTACCACCAGTGTCTTCTTAGAAAGAAGACAGCAGGGTGACAGCCAGCAAAACAGGTGACCATCTCTGCCTTCTCCTGGCATCTGGTGAAGGGCAATGCCTTTCCTGAGGTTAGGGGGACACACTGAGCCTGTGGAGGTGACAGTGACCATTGGCCAAGCCTTTCCCAAGGGTGCCCTCTGACATGGCAGGGAACAGCTCCAGGAAGTGTCACACCCCAGTCTAAGTGTCCAGCTGAGAAGGCTGAGCAGCCTCTGACCTGCCCCAACCCTAGGCTGATGATATATCATCATCATTTTCTGTTCAACCACTGGCCCCAAGAGGGTGGGACCCTGTCCTGGTCCCCAGCCCAGACACCTATGGATAATTAATGCACGTAGGTTTGTTGTATTAAATTGTGTGTGGGGGTGTGTGTGCATGTGTTGTGGGGGTGCATGTAGGTGTAGGTGCCTCTGGAGGCCAGGAGAGGGCCCTGGGTGCCTGGAGCTGGAGTTACAGGTGGTTTAGCGTCCATGTGGGTGCTGGGAACTGCACTCAGGTCCTCTGCGAGAGCAGCCAGTGCTCATAGCCATTAAGTCAGATTTCTAGCCCTGATCTTTATCTCTGAGACACATTCTCTCTATGTAGCCTAGGCTAGCTTCCACCTCATGCCAGTCCTGCCTCAGCTCTCCAAGTTCTGAAGTAAAAGGTGTGAGCCTCCACATTCAGCACCCCTTTCCCCCACAAGACAGGGCTTCTCTGTGTAGCCCTGAGTGTCCTGGAACTTGCTTTGTAGACCAGCCTGGCCTCAAACTCACATAGATCCATCTACCTCTGCCTCCCAAATGCTGGGACTAAAGGCGTGTCACCACCATGCCTGCCAGGTCTCTTTTTTAATATTTGCTTTTTTATTTCATTTATCAGTGTGTGTGTGTGTGTGTGTGTGTGTGTGTGTGTGTGTGTG
>NC_022027.1:4456014-4461391 GCF_000317375.1 Microtus ochrogaster | reverse complement strand
AGAGAGAGAGAGAGAGAGAGAGAGAGAGAGAGAGAGAGAGAGAGAGGACATCAGAGGACAAGACAACTTGCATGGTTAGTTATTGTCTTCCATCATGTGGGTCCTGGGTTGTTGGACATGGCAGCAAATGCTTTAACCGCAGAGACAGCTTGCTAGCTCATGTCTTAGAATTTTGGAGACAGAGTCTCACTCTGTAGTTCAGGCTGGCCTTGAACTTGAAGCAATCCTTTTCCTCTGCATTCTGAGTACAGAGTGACAGGCGTGAGTCACCAGGCCCAGCTCTTTTCCATTTCAGTTTTCTGGGTTTCCCTGTTGTTTGCTTTGTTTTGTTTGACAGAGTCTTACTGTGTAGTCCAGGCTTGTCTCCAACTTGCAGTGATCCTCCTGCCTCTGTTTCTTAGCGCTGAGGCCACCAGCTCTGTCACCATGCCCACCTCCCAGAGCCTCCTTGGTGCAGGCTAAGCCCTCCCAACCCCCAGCCTCCGCTTCTCACAGCAGCTTTCTCAGAAAAGCCACCTCTGCCATCGTCCGCAGCTTGTGAAATGTCCTCCCTGTTGTTGCCCGGCATCTGCAAGCCGAGCTTGCTGTGCAATCACGCAGAGGACTTGTGGTTCAGTGAGCGCCACCTATGGGTGGATGCAGGATGCTCTTCCCCCTGGATTGGAAAGCCGAGTGGTTCTGCCCGCCCTCGAGGAACACAGGACAGGAAAGGGACAAGGCCATGAGCAGCCAGGCCAGCCCCCCTCTTGTGTGGAACCCTGCAGTCTGGCTTTGCTGAGCCTGTTTCCCCTCTGGGAAATAGGATGAGCCACTCTCCTCCACTTGGTTATGGATATCTTAGTTCCTGGCACGGCACTGGGAGGACTGAAAATATGCCCAATGTAGCCTGGCGTGATGGTGTACATCTTCAACCCCTGTGCTCGGTGATAGGCAGGTGGAGCTCTGTGAATTTCAGGCTAGTTTGGTTTACATAGTAAATACACTCACACACACAGACAGAGACACAGTCACTCTCTCTCTCTCTCTCTCTCTCTCTCTCTCTCTCTCTCTCTCACACACACACACACACACACACACACACACACACACACACACACCAAGGCAGGGTCTCTCTAAGCACGTTGGAGGTTTTAGGAGCTTTAACCAGAGCGCGGCTGCAGGTCTGAGTGTCCTACTTGTGAACGCTTTGACCTCGGCAGCAACTTTCTCCAGCCCAAGTTTCAGAGCCGTGCACCTGGCTCGCGACCGGTACTGAGCCTCCCGTCACGATGCAGAGGCCAGCCTGGAGGACACACGCAGGCCTGCTAGCCTTTGGCTCTGTGGCCTCAGGCAAGAGAAGTCTTGGTCTGTATTCATCACCAAGGCTTAAGGACGTCAAGCAACACATGATTGCACTGAGACCGTTCTTGGGGTACGGAAACGGAGGCCCGGCCCGGGATAATACCCCACCACGACACTTTGTCTCAACCCGGCTTTTCAGGCACAGGGGCTCAGAGCTGCACTCTGGGCGGGGTCTGGCCCAGTTATATCTGGCACAGCCGTTCCCTTTGGGTGGCTGCAGCTGCCCGGGTGGGGGCCACAGTGCCTGCTTCAGCACTCGTACTAGCAGGTGCCAGTGGCCACTTTACATAGCCACGCTTGGTGTCCCTCGCCCACCTCTCCCCTCCCCAGCTCTGAGCAGGGGCCACAGACACAGAAAGCTCAGGTCTGTCTCACTTCTACTTTTCGCTTTTACTAGCCTGGGGAGCACAGCACT
This sequence comes from Microtus ochrogaster, assembly GCF_000317375.1. NCBI lineage: Eukaryota > Metazoa > Chordata > Mammalia > Rodentia > Cricetidae > Microtus > Microtus ochrogaster. Next base: position 4,459,635 of record NC_022027.1, on the reverse strand, counting down.
CGTCGAGAGGACCTGGAGCTGGGCTGTGTGCACTAGTGGCACCTGGACGCACTAGTGGAGGTGGAACTGAGTTCAAATCCTAAGTCTTTTAACAGAAGCAGGGTCAGCCTAGGCTGTGGTGGCCAGGGCCTCTGGACCTCAGGCTACTGCCTTCCCTTCCCTGAAAGATGGAAATAGTTCCAGTGATGTCTTTATAATCTGTCAGTCTGCTCCAGCTTGTGCTGTTTTTTGGCCTGGAACTCACAAAGATTCCCCTGCTTCGGCCTCCTGAGTACACAGGAATTAAAGGTGTATGTCACCGTATTTAGAGTTTTTTCTTTCCTCTTTTAAAAAAATACTTTAAAATCACACGTATTTATTTACTTTATTATGCTGTATGTTTTTATAGGGTCAGTGGACAACTTACAGGACACAGGCCCTGGGGACCAAACTTGGAATGTCAGTGGCGATTCAGTGCCTTTATTCTCTTTCTCTGACTCCTTTTGTTGCTGCCATTTTGTTTTAGGGTATGTTTCTTTGTTTTCTGAGATAGGGTTTCTCATCATAGCCCAAGCTCACCTGGATGTCACTATGTGGCCAAAGCTGGTTTCAAATATTTTGCAATCCTCCTGTCTCAGCCTCCCAAGTGCTGAGGTAACAGATGTCAGTCAATACACCTGTTCCTTTTTTTTTCCTGTCTCACGTAGCTCGGGCTAGCCCAAACTCTATATGCAACTATGGTCCTCCTACCTCCACATCTGGAACGCTGTGTCATGTTGCGGGGGTGGAATTCAGGCTTTTATGCTTGCTAAGCAAGCACTCTACCAACTGAGCCACAGTGCCAGGCCCTAGCTATTATTTTTATTCATTTATTGTTTAATTTTTAATTGGGTATGTGTGCCTGAATGCAGATTTGTGCGCATGACTGCAGGCGCCCTCCTAGGCCGCAGGTACTCACTCCCCAGGAGCTGGAGTTACGGTGACGTGGGTGCTGGGAACTAAATCCCTTCCCTGCACATGCTCTTGACAATGGCACCATCCCTTCACACCCCTGGTTTCATTTATTTGTTTTAGATTGTATTGGGGGGGCGGGGCTTGTGTGTGTGTGTTTGCCTGCATGCATGTATGTGCATTGCATATATACCTTCTACCTGCACGGTTCAGAGGGTGTCAGACCCCCTGGAGCTGGAGTTACAGATGGCTGTGAGCTACCATGTGGGTGCTGGGAACTGAACCCATGTCCCCTGCAAGAGCCGTCAGTGCTCTTAGCTGCCGAACCATTTCTCCAGCTCTGGGCTCTGTTTTCACTTGAACATGGGGTTTTTACAAGCTGGCTCAGTCTGGAGCCTTCAGACAAGGCTCTGGCCTCCCCGTAGGTTTTTCACCTAGGACAGAATCCAGGGATGGTTATGAACAGAGAAAGAATCCGGAGGAGGTTATGAACGGGGAAAACGGGCCTAGAAAAGCGAAGCCACCTGCTTGGATTGTCCAGCGGTCACAGAGGAGGTTTGTGCGATCGGGTCCCCGTGTCCCTGCAGTCTCAGACTGGCGAGGGACGTGGAGATGGAGCCTTCCCCCGGAGAACAGTCCAGCTCGGAGCAGGAGCTGAGTCCGGCTTAAATAGTGGCTCCCAAAATATCAGGCCAAGGATAGGCTGAGCCTGGTGCGGGCGCGGTTGGCTCATGTCGTGGTTTCCTGCTTGCTAAGATGTTTCCTGCTGATAGCCTGCTGGCAGCCTTATCTGTGACCCGGGGGGGACACTCAGGGGACAGGCTGTGCTGGCCCTGGCAGGGGCTGTGAGGACGGGAAGGGGGCAGGGCCCAGGTGGCTGTGGCTGGGCACCCCCGTTCACACGTTTTCAGAAAGAGCACTGTATAGGGAGTCCTGCTGCTGTGAGCATCTGTTATTACCACTTTCCAGCCCTCTGTGTCCCTCAAGGAGCTCCAATCTAGGGGAACACAGATGTCCCGACCAGGCAGCCTCAGGGCTCTGCTGCAGGGGGATGAGAACACAAAAACGTCTGTATGGAGGAGGGACATTGCACATGAGAAACCTCACACAGCCGTTCACCGGGAAGATGGCATGGCAGGGATGACCAAGCAGAGGGAGCATAACGCACAACGCGTAGAATCGAGCTTCTACTGCCCCCTTCCCAGGGGAGCAAATGGAGGGCACAAGATGGAACCTAAAGCCTGCCTCTTTAAAGTTTGTCTCTAAAATGTGTTTGTGTTTATATGTGTGTGTATACGTGCATGTGCGTCTGTATTGTGTGCATCTGTGTGTTGCACTTGTTTGCGCATGCGTGCACGTGTGTGTGTGCACTTGTGTGTGCATGCGTGCATGTGTGTGTATGCACGTGCATATGCCATGGTGGACATGGAGAAGTCAGAGGACAATTGGGAAGCAGGGTCTCTCCTTCTACCAAGTAGGCCCCTGGGGATCGAACCCTGGTCCTAAGGCTTGGCAGAAAGCATCTTTACCCACTAAGCCATCTCACTGCCTGGAAATCTGATTCTTTCCCTGCCCTCATCAACCAAGACACAGACTTCTGGAGAATTCTTTTGCTATTGTTGTGGTTATGATTTTAATATAGGGTCTTTTTCTGTGGCCCAAGCTGGCATGGAGCTCATATCTCCTGCCTCAGCTGCAACACACAAAACATGCAAACACAAAACATGTCATCTGCCTCAAAACACTGCTCTTTTACTTTAAAGGTTTTTTTTATTTTGAGGGGAAAGGATTCAAGACAGGATTTCTCTGTGTAGCCCCTGCTCTCCTGCAACTCGCTTTGTAGACCAGGCTGGCCTTGAACTCACAGAGATCCGCCTGCCTCTGCCTCCCAAGTGCTGGGATTAAAGGTGTGCACCACCACTGCCCAGTTTAAAAAGTGTTTCTATTGCAAGCTTACTACTGAAAATACATAACTGACACCCAGTCTATACGTCTGCCTGAACGCCTGTGAGTGTGTGTGCATTTGCATGTGTAGGTGGTCAGAAAGGAAGCTTATTTTGCTATGAATTCACCAAAACAGTGAGGTCGTGCATGAGTGACATAGAGACATCCTTTACTTAGGGTAAGAACATTCCATTTTTACCTTCCTGCATCTCGTAAAATCCTGGCACCTGTATATACTGTCTTCAAAATGGGCCAGGATGGGGCAGAAGAGATTGTTCGCCGGGTAGAGAGACTAGCCATTGAGCCTGAGGACCTGAGCACACAGTGCTCACAAGCACACACAAATAGTGTGGTTCTAAAACAGTCATAAAAAGATAAATGTTCAAACAAATGTGTGTGGTATGTATGTCTGTGTGGTGTGTGTGTGGTATGTGTGGTGTGTGTGGTGTGTGTGTATCTGCATGGTATGTGTGGTGTGTGTGGTGTGTGTGGTGTGTGGTGTGTGTGGTGTATGTGGTGTGTGTGGTATATGTGGTGTGTGGTGTGTGTGGTGTATGTGGTGTGTGGTGTGTGTGGTGTGTGTGGTGTGTGTGGTGTGTGGTGTGTGTGGTATGTGGTGTGGTGTATGAGGTGTGTGGTGTGTGTGTGTGTTATGTGTGATGTGTGTGGTGTGTGTGTATCTGCATGGTATGTGTGGTGTGTGTGGTGTGTGTGTGTGTGTTATGTGTGATGTGTGTGGTGTGTGTG
>NC_022027.1:4454322-4455716 GCF_000317375.1 Microtus ochrogaster | reverse complement strand
TGTGTGTGGTGTATGTGGTGTGTGGTGTGTGGTGTGTGTGGTGTGTGTGGTGTGGTGTGTGTGGTGTGTGTGGTGTGTGGTGTATGTGGTGTGTGGTGTATGTGGTATGTGGTGTGTGTGGTGTATGTGGTGTGTGGTGTGTGTGGTGTGTGGTGTGTGGTGTGTGGTGTGTGTAGGTTCATGGCTAACACAGTGCAGCCCACCTACACTGTGGAATATTGAATACTGAGAAGGGGCAGAGCTTTGACACACGTTGCCTGAAGAACAAGACACGGAGTGGCAGAGCCGGGCAGAGAAGACCCCACAGCATGTCCTCCCTGCACCACACAGTGCTCAAATCAAGGCAGTTAACGGACACAGGACACAGATCACAGGCTGCCAGGGCCTGGGGTGGGTGGGTGTGGTTGCTCTTGGGGATGGGGTGACGTTTCCTTCTGGCAAATGGAATGATCTGGAAGTTGGTGACAATGATAGCTGTGTTGCATTTAATGCTAAGCTGTGTGGATTAAGTTCAACTAGAATGTTCTTAGGGGCTGGGGATGTAGCTTGTAGCTCAGCGGCAGAGGGGTTGCCCAGCAGGCATTCCCAGCACAAAGCAGAGGTGGCAGTGCCTGCCTGCAGCCACCTCAGCGCTGGGGATATGAGTGTAGTAGGAAGAGCGGCAGTGGGCTGCGTTCCCGCCCAGCTCCGCACAGCTAGCTTTACCCAAAATAATTACACGGAAACTGTATTCTTTTAAATACTGCTTGGCCCATTAGTTCTAGCCTCTTATTGGCTAATTTTCACATCTTGATTAACTGATTAACCCGTTTCTAATAATCTGTGTAGCACCACAAGCTGGCAGCTTACCTGGGAGATTTTTAACCTGCGTCTGCCTCGGAGAGGAGAATGTGATTGCCTGACTCGGCTTCTTTCTCCCAGCATTCTGTTCTGTTTACTCCACCTACCTAATTTTCTGTCCTTTAAAGGGCCAAGTCAGTCTCTTTATTTAACCAATTAAATTAACACAAAACAGAAGACTCTCCCCCATCATATGAGGGCGGGGGTGGGGGTGGGGGGAGATCACTCTAGTCTCTAGGACTTGGCAGGCTGGTGGCCAGTCTGGCTGCATGAGACCCTTTTTCAAAATAAAGCTGTCTTTGGTGGAACGCACCTGTGATTCCAGCACTCGGACACTTGGGTAAGAAGGTCCATTGAAGTTTGTGGCCAACATGGGCTATTTAGTTTGATTCAGTTCTCCAAAACTACACACATATATTTATTTGTGTCTGTTTTCTTAAAACATTCTTTATTTGTGTGATCTGTGTGAGTGGTGTGTGCACACGGAAGCCGTGGTCCTGCTGTGTCCCTCTCGTGTGTATCTGTGTGAGTGGTGTGTGCACACGGAAGCCATG
>NC_022027.1:4450793-4454217 GCF_000317375.1 Microtus ochrogaster | reverse complement strand
CCGTGGTCCTGCTGTGTCCCTCTCGTGTGTATCTGTGAGTGGTGTGTGCACACGGAAGCCGTGGTCCTGCTGTGTCCCTCTCGTGTGTATCTGTGTGAGTGGTATGTGCACACACAAGCCATGGTCCTGCTGTGTCCCTCTCCACCTTGTCCCTTGAGCCAGGGTCTGGCTGAACCTGGGGCCAGGCTGGCAGCCAGCAAGCCCCAGCATCCTCTGTCTCCACCCCCACAGTGCTGGGGTTACAGGATCACAGCCAGTTTTTCACATGGGTGCCAGGATCTGAATTCGAGCCCGCATGCTTGCACAGAAAGCTCCGTCCCCCTACACTGTCCCAGGCCACTAAGTATGGATTTTCCAGCATGTGGCAGGTGTGGATCCAGAGTAGAACATTATTATACTGTCATGGAGGAATTCTGGGGTTCATTCTTGACTCGAGACCTTGACCATGACATCACTGGCTTCCTGCATGCACCCCCCCCCATCCCACCAGACTCACCCTGAGAGTTCAGGCACTTCTGAGCCCATTTCCCAGACAAGGCTTGGGGACTCAGAGGCCAGCAAGGGTGGCAGTCAGGTTTGGTGGGCTCCAGCCCCCTCGAGCCCAGCCCCCTCCCATGCAGCAGGTGTAGTGGGCATGGCCACGTGACAATACACCTCCCACAAACCCTACACGTGGCTCGTCTGCTGCTGCCAGGCCTTCTGGGAAGCTGTGCCAGGTGCAGCCTGTTTCTCTTGGAAGCAGCTTGGGTGGGGAGGGGTGGGAAACAGCTGGGTGAGTGGAGCGGGAAGTGCAGCTTCTGCAGGAAAGGGCTGCGGGAATCAGCCTGCTGTGCGCCCTGGACTCGGTGTGCTTCTGTGGGGCTTGCATCTTCAGGGCCACTGCCTGCTGACTCGGGGTCTGTGTGTGAGTAGGGAGCATGTGTGTGGAGTGTGTGTGTGGCATTTGAGTGTGCAATGTGTGTGAGTGTGCTTGTGTATGTGGGACATGTGAGTGTGTATAACATGAGTGTGTGGTGTGTGAGTGTGTATGTGTGTGTGACATGAGTGTGTGTGAGTGTGTGGCACTGGTGTGGTGTGTGAGTGTGGCATGTAAGTGTGCTCAGATCTGTGCAGCTGCATGCTCACAGTGGCCACAGAAGTATGTCAGGCTCCATCCTCAGTCACTCTTGGCTAACTCCTTTGAGGCAGTCTCTTCCTGAACTTAGAATGTCTTTTAGTAGCTGTCATTCTACTGACCATTTTGCCCCCCTCAATGTTGGGGTTACAGGCATTTGTGGGGCTCCTCGCTCATTACATGGATGTTCAAATCAAAACTTCAGTACTCGTGCTTGCATAGCAAGTGCTTGTAACTGCTGACGCATCTCAGCTCTCCTGCCCCTTGGGAGAGACCTTTTCTTCAGTGGTGTAGCCACTGGGAGCTTGTGCTCCTGTATACAGCCTTGCATGCTCCTGTAAGCAGCCATCATGAAAGTCATTCAGTAACCAAGAAGAGGAGAAGCAGGAGGAGCAGCAGAAGGAGGAGGGAGAGCAGTAGCAGGAGGAGGAGGAACGGAAGGAGGAGGGGGAGCAGCAGAGGAGGAGCAGGAGGAGGAGTAGCAGGAGGAAGAGCAGCAGCAGGAGGAAGAGCAGCAGGAGAAGGGATCAGTGGGTGTTGGAGGGGACAGAAGAGTGAATACAATAAAAACACATCACATGTGTGTATGGAAACATAAGAATGGAATTCAATATGCATAATTCATATAAGTGAAGTAAAAACTCTAGGGCACAGAGATAAAGTAGTTGTTGGGCCTCTGGAATTGGCATGGTTCAAGAAAGTAGACATGTCAGTTCCCACTGAATCCCTGCTCTCATGTCCAGCAGCAGGCACAGAGCCTGGATTGCAAAGTGGTTGTAACCTGCATAAGCCACTCTCACGGGCAGGGTTGCAACCAGAGCCTGATATCACTAAGTGCTGGCATGAATACAGAGCAACTGAACATTCTCCCTCGCTGCTGCGGAAGAAAAGTGGGAAACTGCAGCACCCCTTATGCTGAGTTTAGATTCTGCCTATAATCCAAATATTCTATCCTGGACACTAGCCACACATCTGCCACAGTGAGACAGGCATGCTGGGAATAGCTTCATGCCCATGCTCATGATGGAACCGTATGCAGTAAGGACAAAAGGGATGCGGTTCACTGCACACAGGTGACTAGGAGAATGATAACAGTCAAAGTTTGCACAAAGCAGGTAGAACAGTGACTGGAGAGTCTGCTGATGTAACGATGGCCAAGGACAGAGAAACTGGCGACAACTGCAGAGGACTTGAGAGCTTCCCAGCACCATGTAGGATAGCTTACAACTCTCCAGCTCCAGGAATCTGACATGGTCTCCTGGCCCCGGGGGCTCTTATGGGCACACACACACACAAATAATAAGATCTTAAGACAACTGACACTAACCAGCGGTTTTGCCCATTTTTCTCTAGGAAGAATGACTACAATCAAGGGTATGCAGGGAGGATTCGTGTATCAGGATACACATTTGTACTTGAGCTTGGGTGTGACTCGGGTGGAGCCCCTGCCTACAATCCCCAGTGAGGGGCTGGGGGCGTGGCTCAGGGATGGAACCCCTGCCTAGGATCCCCAGTGAGGGGCTGGGGGCGTGGCTCAGGAACGAGCTCCTACCAAGGAGACAATGTAAATTCCACTCCCAGGTTGATGGAGGTTGGGTGGTGTGGGGCAGGGGCTGCAGTTCATGATAGGTGGTGGAAAAAGCATGTGTGCCATGCAAGGAATTTACAAGAAATTTCAAGACACCACCTTCCTACCTTGCCAAGAGCAAGGGTCTTTCATAAAGAAAGAAGGAACTCTGCTACTGGGAATCTACTTAAAAGAAGTGCAGGGCGATGGTCAGACTGATCTTTGGGACAGCTCGTGCGGCAGCCAACGGATGAGCAGTGAGGTCATACTCAGGCACAAAAAGGGAATGAAGCCTGTGCCACAGTGAGACCAAACTGGAAACCTTCCTGAGTGACAGCAGACATGTAGGGCTCCACAGTGTGACCTCACTGACCTGAAGCATCCAGACCAGGCTACTGCACGCAGATGGTAGCAGAGCAATGGCTTCCAGGGTTTGGGGAAGCATGTGGGGATGAAGGACATGGTAGGATTCGGGGGTCACACAATATCGCCAGTGTTTGGAATGCTCATTTCAAAGCCCTCCATGAACCTGGGGAGACTACTTGGTCAATAAGTGCTTCAGCAGCAGTGTCTCTAATCCCAATGCTCTTGCAACCAGGAGGGAGCATCGGCAGGGCAGTCAGAGTGACCAAGAAACCCTGCCTTGAATGGGGTGGAAGGCAAGGCCACACCTGAGGGTGTTCTCCTGTATCTAAAGGCGTGCAACGTTCTTTTTTTTTTTTTTTTTTCGAGACAGGGTTTCT
>NC_022027.1:4419773-4450693 GCF_000317375.1 Microtus ochrogaster | reverse complement strand
CTCGAACTCACAGAGATCCGCCTGCCTCTGCCTCCCGAGTGCTGGGATTAAAGGCGTGCGCCACCACCGCCCGGCTGGCGTGCAATGTTCTTACATGGCCCCCTAGATCAGCAGTTCTCAAACGAGAGTCACAACCCTCTTGACAAACCTCTGTCTCCAAAACTATTTACAGTATGATTCATAACAGTAGTAAAATTATGGTTATGAAGTAGCAATGGAATAATTGTATGGTTTGGAGGCACCACAACACACACACAAAAAAACTGTATTAAAGGGTCACAGTATTAAGAAGATTGAGAACCACTGCCTCAAATCATTAAAAATCAATTATCAGCTACCTGGTACCTGAATTTCACCTCTATGTAAAAACAGTTGTGCTCAGCAGTGGCGGTTCATGCCTTTAATTCCAGTGCTCAGGAGGCATAGGAAATCCAATCTCCGAGTTTGCAGGGAACTTCATCTACAAAGTGAGTTCCAGGACAGCCAGGGAAACCCTGCCTTGAAAAAAAGCAAAAGCCAGGGGCTGGAGAGATGGCTCAGTGGTTAAGAGCATTGCCTGCTCTTCCAGAGTCCTGAGTTCAACTCCTAGCAGCCACATGGTGGCTCACAACCATCTGTACTGAGGTCTGGTGCCCTCTTCTGGCCTGCAGGCATACACACAGACAGAATATTGTATACATAATAAATTAAAAAATATTAAAAATATATTTTAAAAAATCAAAAGCCAACACAAAACAAAAATGTAAGTCAGACATGGTACTTCACGCACCCTGTCTCAAACAAACCAGCCAGGGCTGGGCTGGGCTTCGCTTGGCAGAGCATTTGCCTGTCCGTCATGAAGCCTGGGGTTCACGATCAAACACTGGGTAAACGGGGTGTGGTGGCACAGGCCTACATCTTCAGCACCCACATCTTCAGGAGGTAAAAGCGGGATTCTGAGTTTGAGGTCATTCTTGGCTACATCAAAAATTTGAGGCCAACTAGTTAGCTACATGAAACCCAGCACCCACATGATGGCTCATAACCACTCATAGGTTTGCACAAGCAGACAAAATATACAAAACAAGAACACCCAACCCAGCCTGCCTTGCCTCCTTTTCTGTGGATAGCTATTTCTAACACACGTGTGCCCCCTAGTGGTCATAATTGGAAGTGTCCCATGAACAGTCTGCACATCCCAAGGATAGATAGCTTTTCTCCCTGAGAACAGAGCAGTTGACAACCAGGCTTTAGGGACAGAGGCAACTGTGGAACCAGGGACAGCTGTGTGTCTGTGTGCAACAAGTTGGAGGGACAAAAAATGTTGGTCACGGTTTCTCTCATGCTTGTCAAGAACATCAGAACAGGCTGTGTTGGGGTGGGGGAAGATGGGCGGGGCAGGGTTGCTGTGGGAACAGAGGGGGCCAGCAGGGTAGGGAGTGAGGGTTTTCTCTGAGGGCACTGAGGAGCCATGGTAGGCTTTTGAACAGGGGAGAGGAGAGAGATGACCACAATTAGTCCTATGTCATTTTGTGTCTCGGGTCTCATGTGTGCTGTGTGCATCTGGATACTCAGGCATGCTTAGTGACCTATTTTCCCCTGGGGTCCTGCGGCTGCAGCCCAGAGCCCTGTGCAGGCTGGGTAGAGCCCACCCCAGGGCTGCCCCATTTGAGTTCACTGTTTGAGGAATGTGGTTCAACCTTTGGGGACACCTAAGTGTGTAACTGGGGCCGGGGCTTTCCCCTAGGCAGGCTGGAAATGTCACTCAGCTATCCCACATCTTCGAAAAGCCCGTCTGTCTGTCTGTCTGTCTGTCTGAGTTTTGAAGGTCATGTATATTTTTTTCTCCGGCCCGCCTTTTGTTGTTTTTCCCACTGTGTTGCCAAAGCATGGCTGCAGAGTCGAGCGAACAGATGAATGTGGTTGCTTTCTTCTTGTTCTTCGAGACAGGGCTTCTCTGTGCAGCCTTGGATGTCCAGGAACTCTGTACACCAGGCTGGCCTCGAGCTCACAGAGATCCACCTGCCTCTGCCTCCTGAGTGCTGGGATTAAAGGCGTGCGCCACCACTGCCCAGCTGTAGTAACTATTTTTTAAAAGAACCAAGAAGATGGATATAGGGTAAAGGTGTTACTTAGCCTGACGACCTGAATTCAAGCCCAAGATATACATGGTGGAGGAGAGACTGACTCCTGAAACTTGTCCTACACACCAAATAAATGAATGAAAAGACCGACTCCAAACCAGAATGTGGGCCAGGTGCTAGGGCTCGCCTTTAATCCCAGCACTCGGGTGGCAGAGGCAGGTGGTTCTATGCATTACAGACTAGCTTGGTTACAGAGTGAAACTATCTCAACTAAGCAATGCAACCTGTTCCTCCGGTGGTTGATGAATGTCCACTCACAAGTGAACAAGCCGGTCCAGACCAGGCCACATTTCACTGTGCGTGTGACCGTGCGCATAGGCAGGACACAAGCAAGCCCCCAGAGGCTTGCACCTTTAAGGCCAGCACCAGGGAGGCAGAAGCAGGATAGCTCAGTGAGAGCCAGTCCAGCCTAGTCTACATAGTGAGTTCTGGGACAGCTAGGGCTATGGAAAGAGAACCTGTCTCACAACAACCAAAACCAACAACAGAAAAAAGCATAGAAGTATTCCTTCACAGTTCTAGAGGCTGCCATGTTTTCCAGCACCTTCCGTGTCATCTCAGGACAGGACTAACAATATGAGGCAAATGCCCTCCATCGGGAACATTGTTTTCTTTGCAGTGTGGGGACAGAGTCCAGAGCCTTATGTGTTCCAGGTGCCACCTTTTTTTTTTTTAATTTACTTTTATGTGGCCGGGGAGCTGGTTTGGTAGTGCGGAGCCCATGCTGTTCTTGCAGTGGACCTGAGTTTGGTCCCCAGCACCTGTGCTGGCCCACAGTCTCTGTCACTCCAGTTTCTTCACCCATCTACTTACTTTTATGGCGATGGGGTTTTACCTGCATGTATGGGTGTGCCAAGCGCATGCAGTGCCCCCGAAGGCCAGAAGAGGATACAGACAGTTGTAAACCTCCCTGTGGGTGCTGGGTGGAACTCAGAGACAGTCACCTTTCCAGCTCCTTTACCCACTTCTTGTTATTTGCTGAGACAGGGTATTATGATTCTCCTGCCTCAAACTCCAAAGTACTGGAGTCACAGGCGGGGGCCACCATACCTGCCTTGGTTCCTTTTATTCTGAGCATGTATATTAGCTCACATGGAGGTCAGAGGGCAGCTGTCTCTATCTTGCAAGTGAGCCCTGAGGGTTGAGCTCAGGTCCTCAGACTTGGCAGCCATTTTACTTGCTGCACCATCTTGCTTGCTGGTGTTGGTACTCACATTGGCTGGCAGACTGTAGACCAGCTTTCCTCCTCTGTCTCCTGGTGTCTGTGTTCTGAGACATCGGTGCTCAGCCGTGCTCCCTGCTTGGGGCTGAGCTTGGGCATCTCTGTGCCCTGTCATGGCCCAGCCTGCGCCTCTGCCTTTCAGGTGACATTTCTTCTTGTTGGTGTGCAAGAACAGAAGCCAGAATCCTGCACATCTCTGTCCCTCCCAGAATCCTGCACATCTCTGTCCCTCCCGTGCGCAGCTCAGTGGGGGGTGCACAGAGCCATAGCCTGCAGTGCTGCAGACTGTGGAGGGTGGCAGGGTGGTGGACACAATCTGAACTGGGCAGCCTTCAGGGCCACCGGTGGATGAGGAAGGGTGAGGCCTCCAGGGTGCTGTCAGGTTCTGCTCCAGGCCCCGAGCTGGGAGCTGGCCTTGCTGCACTAGGAAGGTTGTTCTTGGCCATGGGGGGTGAGATGCACATGACACATCCCGAGTAGGAGTGGGGTGCCAAGAGAGGCAGAGCCCAGAGTGAGAGGATGCTGAAAGGGCAGAGTCCATGGACAGACCACGGAGACACAACTCCCACGCCAATCAGAACTCGGGCACCAGTCTGGGGGCTGAGCCCAAGCCTGGACAGGTGAGAACATGGAAGCCTCCAATTTCAGACCACCCGAGGAAGGCTACCATCCACAGGAGACAACAGGCTAGACCCAGTGAGGATAATCTACCCTGTGTCCCTCAGAAGGGCTCCAGCTACTCAGGAGGGGGTCGGCTTCCCCTCACTGCTAGGTATACTTGGCCACAGCCCAGGGTGTCCAAGTGGGCCTGAACCACAGCAGAAAGGACAGACAGCAAGTGTAACAAATGGACTTTAATGCAATTGTCACACAGGGGTAGAGGGCAAGGTGGCCCTGTATAGTGACAGTAGCCCGTGCCTGCCCAGGGACCCTCGGGGGCAAAGGCTGAGAGGCCATGTCCCCTCTCTCGGGGAAACACTGTTGTGGCCTAGGGCTGGCATGGGAAGCACAGCCAGCCAGGCGACTGTCCTGGACATGGAGCAGTGTCAGAGGGGACAGCTGCCCTCACTGAGTGCTCCGTGATGACTGCCCAGAACACGTGTGACAGGACACGTGGAACAAATGACAGCGATCAACATGCTCAACAAAATGGCAGCGAAAGGAGACCCTGTGGTGGGCGAGGATGGCATCCACAGGGTGGCGAGTGGCCAGGCATGTGGCACCAGGAGCCAAGGCTCAAGCTGGCTTGTCTCTGGGGAGGGCTGGCAGGCCCTTCCTTCCCACCCCAGAACAGAATGGGATCAGGGAAGAGGTTCTGCGTGGGTTTACGCAGGATTGAGGAGGGTTGCTGCTTATGTCCAGAGCCACCCTCCAGCTTCAGTTTTGGTGCGTGTGGCAAATGCGTCCTGAGGCCGGGTGGGCTGGGGTGGTTGCAGAGGCCCCTCACTGGGTCCGGAGCTGGTAATCTAGAAACATGGGCACCACCCTCAGCTCCACATGGGGACACGGGACACCCACCCTCAGCTCCACATGGGGACACGGGACACCCACCCTCAGCTCCATACAGGAAGCCCCAGCCCAGAGAGACCTCACAGGTCAGGCAGCCGCTCACCTCCGTTCTGTGTGATGTAGCGCACCCAGGGCAGTGCCTGGTAGCCGCTCTTCTCAATGATCTTCAGGTAGCGCACCTGGACACAAAGGCTCTGAGTGTGCCGTATCCCTGCTATCGCCCCTCATCCAAGGGGCAAGGCCAAGGGGCAGGCCAGGCACAGCAGGAGGGGTTGTCAGAAGTGGTCAGGCCCCAGTTTTTCAGGGGACCAGGATGTACCCCTCACCCATACACCTTCTGAGAGGCTCCAAGGAAATAGACCCCAGGCCAGGATTGGGGTTCAGGGTTCCTGCTGTGACTCTGGGCAGTGTTCCAGGCAGTGCCCTGGCACTCATACCTGGATGCCCGAGGTAGTGAAGTAGGGGATCTCGAACTTGACACTGATGGGAGGTTTGCCCTCCTTGTCTTCGGCCTCTACACTGGGAAGACCAAAGTGGGCCCGCATAAGGTACTCCTTGCCACCCTGGATAGACAACATAAGGGGCTGTTAGACAGCTGCCCAGCGGTACGGCCCACAACCAATGTGCTGTCTCCCAGGCTTGTCCATGGCTCCCAGGAGCTGAAACTGGGCAGGCTGTGCAGGGGCTCCACCAGCTCCCAGGGAGAGACAGGCCAGACTGGCCACAGTGGGAAAGGGAGCCTGGGAGAACACTGAGGGTGGTGTGTTCCACAGCACAACCCGCCTTCTCAGTCTCTGGACATGTAAGAAATGAAAAGAGGCCCAGGCAGAATGACAGTGCTGAACCATGGGCGGGCTCAGGTTCCCGGGAACCCAGCAATAACTTGGAGGTGATTTGAGATTGGTCAGGCAGGACTGGCTGGGGCCTTTGCCCTACCCTGGTCAGGTAGAGCATCAGGTCTGGGCCTGGCTGTCCCCTGTGCCTGGCACCCTGGCTCTCACTCTATCTGGGACAATGTGGCCTTTGGTCTCCTGAGCTCAGGCTGAGGGGCAGAGGAGTGGCCGTGAATATAGCCCTGCCTAGGAGTTGGGGTGCACTAGGGCTGAGCCTTGGCTCCTGCACAGGTTCTCTGCATCAGCTCCCAGCCATAAAGGACACCATGGAATCTCCATGGGAGATGGTGAAAATAACATTCCAGCTCCTGGACCCAAAAGCAAAGGGAGGAGAAAGTGGAAAGAGAAGATCTACCCATAGGAAAACTCAGGCAAACTGAGTTAAGCTGAGTCTCATAACCCGGCATTCAGGAGACAGAAGCAGGAGAATGGAGGCAAGTTCAAGGTCAGCTTGGGATACATGGTGAATTCGAGGTCAGCCTGAACGACATGGTAATTTTGGGGCCAACCTACAATCCATGATGAATTTCAGGCCGCCTGGGCTACATAGTTAGGAGGTCAGTTTGCGCTACATGGTGAGTGGCAGACCACAGAGACTACCGGGGAGACCCTGTTTCAAACACAGTTGCCACAAAACAAAAATACAAAACAACTTCCGCGTGAAAACAGAATGTGTGGCAAATGACATCACATTACAGGGGCTTTTGCGGTGGCTGTCTTGGGGTGGATCTGCAGCCTGCCCTTCCCAGCCCTGGAACAGGGCTGCCTCTTGTTTCCAAGAATGCAGTTCCAGAAGTGGGACATGGGTGGGTATGGGGGACTGCTTTTTAATGTGCACTGGTTTGCCTCATGTGTCTGCGAGGTGTCAGGTCTTGGAGTTACGGACAGGCTGCACCCTGATCCACAGGCCAAGAGAACAAGACTGGGCTTTTATTTTTTTTTTTTTAATGTGCATGGATGTCAGGTTGCTAGAACTGGAATTATAGACAATTGTGAGCTGCCATGTGGGTGCTGGGAATTGAATCTGGGTCCTCTGGAAGAGTAGTTGGTGATCTTAACCACTGAACCATCTCTCCAGCCCCATGGGGGAGGTGTTTAGGGGCATGGGTGAATACGGGGCTCACCGGAAAGGACTTGATGGACCACACGATCTCGCTGTTCTCGGGGACCCACTTGACACTCCCCACTGTAGTCTTGAACTTGGGCGAGTCAGCATCGTTGGGGACCGGTATGTGGATCTCTACATTGTTGGCTGTTGACCGCCGCTTGAACTGGCTCTTGGCCTGCAAGGAGGCCCCGGGCAGAGGCTCTGTAGGATGCAGGGGAGGGAGTCTAGCCACCCCCACCCCAGCCACCTACCAGGGCTACACAGTCCCTACTTGGCAGTGGGTCCCCACTTTCTACCACCAGGCTTTTCCAGCCAGTGCCCACACCTGACTCTCCCTCCTGTCTCAGGCCTCCAAGGTGCCCGCCCCCCTAGGACAAGGTAAGTATCTGCAGTATGAGCCGGCCCCAGGTAACAGGGTGCCTGCTCTCCCACTGACCTTGACCATGTACTCGATACGGCTGTGGGAATGCTTCTCAATCACAGACTCAATCCAGATCAAAGGCTTCACCTGTGGGGAGGGCGGAAGGAAGGCACTCACATCAAGTCTCACTCTACTGAGGGGAAACTGAAGCCTGTTCTTCCCGGCCAGTGTGCAGGCAAGAGGTAGGCAGTCTCCCTGGACTGCCCCACAGTCTACCCAAGGAAGTCCAGCAATGGGCAAGGCTTCTGCTCACCTACAGGGCTGGAGGGTGGCACAGCAGGTGAGTGAGAGCTGATACTAAGCTTCCCTGGGAACCTGCTACCCTGGGAGGCACTCACGTGGGTATTGAGGCGGTAGGACATGAGTTCAAACTCTCCATCGGGAGGGATGAAGGAGATGGTGCGGTCGTTCTCAAAGCGTGACAGCCGCACGCACTGGTGGAACTTCACATCCTCCAGCTCCACCGACTTGCTCTTCCCTCCTGTGTGTGGCAGGGGTGAGGTTGGCATGCAGCTTCGAGTCCCTGTGCAGAGTTCCTACTGCCAAGACCACCTTGGCAGACCAGAGCCTACCCCATATCCAGAAGACATCTCTTTCGTATGCACAAGGGGCCAGTTCCTAGACAACTGTCATCCTCCTGCCTCCACATCTCAGCCTAACACTGGCATGGAGTCCTGGGGTCTGGGCTCCCTG
This sequence comes from Microtus ochrogaster, assembly GCF_000317375.1. NCBI lineage: Eukaryota > Metazoa > Chordata > Mammalia > Rodentia > Cricetidae > Microtus > Microtus ochrogaster. The sequence continues at coordinate 4,442,724 of NC_022027.1, read as the reverse complement.
TGCTGTGTTAAGTCTTCAGCAGCTGTAGACAGCAGCTGGTCAGGACACATTTGCTAAGTGGGTATGGGTGACACCACTTCAGAGGGCACACATAGAGCTAGCAAGTCCAGGAGGCCAGCAGGGACCAGGAACCTGAAACTAGGCCTCTGTGGTATGGCCAACGAGAAGCCACAGAAGCCCAGGCACGCCCACCTGTGCTGTGCTCTGCCATTGGAAGCCTCACCACAGAAAGCACCTTGGTGTGTGACCTCCCAACAGCACAGGCTGTTTGTGGGACAGGCTGGGCCTCACTGATGATGTCTAAGTGTTCAGAACCTTGGCTCTCTGTCACCCTCCTGACAGCTTCACAGTGTAGTCCACGATGGCCTTCCACCTCAGTGTCCCGAGGAATAGGATGACAGGCAGGAGCCTCCACATCAGCCTGGATCTTTCTGTGATTTTGGTGCTGGTAGATACTGAACCCAGGTCTGCTTGGTCAGTGTCGACCGATCTGCAGCCCTAGCCTTTGAGGCCTTTTGAGCAGTGTGAAGTTCTTTGTTACATCTTATTTACTGTATACGGGAGGGTGTGTGCTTCAGTGTGCACGTGGAAGTGAGAAGGCAACTTGCAGGAAGTGCTTCCCTTCCACCGTGGGCTCACGAGATCACATCAAGCTTGTGGGGCTTGGCAGCAAGCACCTTTGCCTGCTGAGCCACCTCAATGACCCAAGGCATTTTCTTAGGCCTGTCACCTGAAAGCAGTTAGCTGTGGCACTAGGGTCAGGGGAAGTCACCTCCCTGAGGCAAGAATGATCCAGCCTCTGCACTGTTCTGGGTACTCACGGCCTGTGTTGTCGAAGAGGACCTTGTCATTGAGGCCCAGGCGCAGCTCAGGCATGCCTGAGAGGAAGACGCGCATCTTGATGGAGCCCACAATCTCACTGCGCAGCACATTGCCATTGGCACTGACCTGAGGACAGTGGGAACCGTGTAAGGCGTGACCTCCACCACTTCTGGCTCAAATGCAAACTTGACTTTCTCCCTAGTGTTTGTCCCAAGCATAAGCAGATGAGCCAGATGCAGGTGAGAGGGTCCCAAGCCTGAAGGGCTGGTGATGTTCCACTTCCAGAGGCGCTCACTCATCTGAGCAGATGGAAACCCAAGCCCAGTTTTACATGCACAGAAACTGGACTACAGTGTCTGGTGATGTCACCATGACAGTACTACAGAGGGCCTACTTGAACCTAGACTGGCTGGGGGCCACCAGCAGACACTACCTGTTAGTGGCCCCAAATGATACAGCAAACACGGCTGCTATTTTGTTGGCTGTTTTCTAAATTTGCAGCCCCATGTTGAAAGGGTGGCACAGCAAACAGGGTGCAGAGCACAATGGCACAACCCAGAGCACCCTCAGTACGTGTACGTCAGCATTCACGGCACTGGGTGAGGATGGGAAAGCCTTAGGGACTTCCAAGTCCTGGTGATCCTCAAGGGAGCACCATTTTGACTGTGATCCATCATTTGCCCAAATACCATGTGACACACAGTTCGAGGTGCCTTGCAGAAGCCACTAAGATAACCACACCACGAGACAAGGGCAGAAAGAAGCAGAAGGAAGAAACAACAGAATCCTGAAATGTCTCCATGACCCACAGGAAGAGGAGGAAGGAGACGGAGAACAGGAAGCAGAAAAGAAGGCAAAACAGCAGCCCAGAAACTCAGTGAGTACAGATGATCTAAACACATCAGTCAGAAGACAGAGACTGGGGCTGGGAAGGTGGCTCAGAAGTAAAGTGCTTGCCATGCAAGCATGAGGACCTGAGTTCAAGTCTCCAGAGCCTCCTAAAGCTGATGTTTATTCTAAGCACCTGCAATGGAGGTGGGGACAGAATTCCCTGGGCCTCCAAGCCTGGTGTAACACATCAACAAACAAGCAAAGAAGAAAAGGACCATCTCAAACAAGGTGGAAGGCTCAGACTGACACCCAAGACTGTCCTCTGAGCTCCACTGTGGCACTCACATGCCTGCACTCAGTCACACAAATGTGCCCAAATGTCTACCAGAACTCACTCTGAGTAGATGTAGGCAGATTCAGAGTAGAGGGTAAGCTGTGGAGCCCTCCTCAGCCTCAGGCAGTTCAACACATTCCCCAGTTGGTGCAGTTTGGGAGGTTCAGGAGGTGTGGCCTTGCTGGAGAATGGCCGCCACCGGGGACGGGCTTTCAGGTTTCCAACCTCATGCCGTTCCCTGTTCCCTTTGTTTCATGCTTACAGTTGGAGCTGTCAGCGTCCAGCTCCAGATATCTTGTCTACCACCTGTTGCCATGCTGTCCCTGCCTCTGGAAACCATAAGCCCAATAAACCCTCTCCTTAAAAAGGTACCCTGGTCACAGTGTTTTACCACAGCAAGAGAAAAACAACTAATACATAAGGGAAGCGTAAGAGATAGGTGTGGGGTGCACTTGGGAGGCTGAGGCAGGTGGATATCTCTGTGTTCAAGGACAGTGATGCTACCTTTCTTTGTGGTGCAGGCTCACTGCATACCTAGTGCCAGAGGCTACAAGCCCAGGCTTTCCCTCCACTGATGCCTCACCATCTGCTGAGATACTCACAGGAGAAAAGACTGTCAACATCAGTATTTATCAGCAGGTTCAATTCTTTGGCTTTGAATAAAGAAGCAGAGCCATCTCATTTATTCCAGAGATTTCCATGAGTCCTAGCCTAACCAGGGCTAAATAGAGAGGCCTTGTATTAATTAGAACGAAACAAAACCAAGGCCAGGTAGGGAGGTGTACAGCTTTAACCCCAGCGCTCTGCCCAGGCCAGCCAGGGCTACACAGTGAGGCCCTCTTACAAAATACAGACTACAATAAACACAAACCAAAGGAGACAGGTTGTAAGAGCATACGCTATGCAAACACTAATAAAAATTACAAGTGTATGGAACACACGTGTCATCCCAGCACCTGGGAGGTGGACTTTCAGCTCTTGGTTCCCAGCACTCATGTCAGGTGGCTCACAACTGCCTGTAACTGCAACTTCAGTGGAGTCTACTCCCTTACTGGCCTCTGTAGGCATCTGCACTTTCATGCATACACGATCCCACATGCATACACACACACACACACACATATATATATACACCCGAAATGTACATACAAATACACACACCCCAAATGCACATACAAACAAAACAAACATACAAACACTCTGAATATACACACAAATATATACACACTCCACCACACATATATACAACACCCTGCATGCATATACACACATACATAAACAAGCACACCCTGCATGCGTGCACATATAAATACACACATATACATACACAACCCACACGTACATAACATATATACTACATACACCCTACATGTATACACACAAATACACACATACATCTCAATGCATATACACACAAATATACATATACACACCTCACATACATACAAAAATATGCACATACAAATACATATGCACACACACAAATATATATACATACACATACCCCACATGTACACACGTACAAATACAGACACATATACATACATACACACATTCCATATGCATATACACAAATACACCACAAATACACAAATACACACATACACACACCCCATATGCAAACACATACAAATACACACCCCGTATACATACGAACATACAAATGCACACATATACACATTCACACATAATGAATTTTTTTTGCCTGATGTAACTATTGATTGGTAACCTGACAGGCTCTAGAGTCACCCAGGAGACAGGCCTCGGGCAGAGGCAGGTCCGGGAGTTAACTGAGGAAGGACGACCCACCCAGAATGTGAGGGCCCCATCTCATAGGCTGGGGGTCTGGAGAAGTGAAAAGGAGGAAGCCAGGGGAACTGCACCCTTCACTACTCTGCTTCCTGACTGTGGACTACATGATGCTGCCCACATTCCTGCCTCCGTGACTTCCCAATCATGACGGGCTGTGATGTAGAATGAACCCTTCCTCCCTTAGGCTGTACTTGTTAGCTCTTTTGTGACAGCTACACAAGTAACTAACACCCCTGTGTGCAGAGGTCCTGGGGTACACACCCAGTACCACAAAAACCAAACACCATGCAAGGAACATAAGAAGCCAAAAGTTCAAACCACCCATGAGCTCGGCATTCTAGAAAATTAGCAGTCTTGCAGTATGGTCTTTAGAAGTGGCAATAAAAGTCCAGGGTCTCTTGGTAACAGAGCTTTCCAACTTTATACATGCTTTATGTGTTTGGTCTGGTTACATGCGTGCATATGCCTGTGTGTGAGCATGTGGAGGCCAGAGTTTCACATCAGCTATTTTGGCCTATGGTTGCCCATCCTTTGTTTGAGGCAGGGTCTCACACTGAGCTGAAGCTCAGTGCTGGGTTACAGTGCACAGCACCACACCCAGCTTCCACTCATGTGCTGGAATCTGATCTTGGGTCCTCATGCTTGTATACAAGCGCTCTGCTGCTGTACCTATGTTTTACTTTAAAATGTTATTTTTACTGTGCAGGAGTGTGTATGGTATGTGTTGGGTGGAGATCAAAATACAACTTTGGGTCTTCTCTCCTTTCTGAGGCCTCTGGGGGTGGAGCTCAGGTCAGCAGGGTTCAGCAGCAGCTTGGCTCACTGAGCCATCTCCCAGCCCTATTTCTTTAAATTGTCATTATTTATATTATTACTGTGTGTGCACACGCACACGTGTATGCATGAGTGCACATGTATGAGCTCAGAGGACAACTTGCAGGAGTTAGTTCTCTTTTCCTACCACAGGTCCCAGGATGGAACCCAGATGGTCAGAGGCCCTTCACCTGCCGAGTCATCTCAGTGGCGCTTCTACTTTTGTTTTCCTCAGACAGTTGTGACCCTGGAAGGTCAGAAACTTGAGGTCCCTCTACCTCAGTCTCTAGAGAACCACCACAATGTTATCCCTACAGATTCTAAGTGAGAGGGAGGCTAGGATAGAGGGAGGAGGATCTCTTCAGTAGTCGAGGAAGCCCTGGCATCTACTGCCAAGGCCCCAACTGCTCTGCTGGTTTTCAGTGTTATCCCTCTGACTTCCATCCTGGAAAAGACGGCAAGTTAGGAAAAGAAGAGAGAAGGCAGCCTACCAAGAGGTTAACGGCTTCAATGACGTCCAGGAACACTTCGTTCTTCCGGTACTTGATGCCCTCTGAGCGCCAGGACACAGCATTGGTGACAGTGGCTGGGGGCCGAGGGGCTCCCGTTTCCAGCTTGTGTCCTTCCTGAGTGATGTACCTATGGGCCACCCCTCAGTTACAGAGATGACATGCAATGTTGGGCCTTGACTCTGGGCTGGGGCTAAGCAGCAGGGTAGGCCCAACCACTGGAAGCCCTGCGGCAGCAGGCTCTAGGAGGGCGGCCTCTGACTTGGCACAGTGTGCAGTTAGTGTGAGCGGGCTGCATATACTTATTTTCAGAGGCAGGGTGCTGGTTCTGGGTGGGGAACAGGGAATCAAGTGGTCAGCACTGTGGGTACTTGGAACTGGCTGAGCCCTGGGCCGTCCAGTGACCCCCATCCCACCAGAACAGCAATGGCAGCTTTCCCTGAACTCCTGTCAAGGGGGGACCTGGCATCCCAGGCTGCATAGAAGGGATGAAGTGTAGCATGGGTCCTGCTGGTCTCTGCCTGTACAGGCAGGGTTGCCCAGTAAACAGGACACACAGCCTTCTCCTGTCTGCCCAGCACTCCCTAGGCAGAGGCAGGAGGATCAGGACCATCTTAAAATAACTAAAAAGAGCAGGGACGAAAAGAGCAACCTCTGGGGCACATGCACTCACTCCTGCAAGATCTTGCTGTCTGTGGTCTGTGGGTAGCCAAAGTCCATGAGCTCGTCCAGTAGCTCGTAGATGATGACAAAGTTGTCTCGGATGCTCTCCTCCTCCAGCTCCTTAAAGTACTCGGAGAAGACCTGGGCAGGGCACAGCAGAACAGGCCTTAGCCCAGCCCGAGGGCCATTCTGGCCCTCCCCCATGGGTGATGCCTCTGTGGGTGATGGTACAGGTACTGACCAGGAGGAATGACCCTGTATCAGCAATGCAGCTGCCTGAGGCCTCTGCAGTCAACCCCAACTGTGCCTGTCACCCGTCTCTGACTCAAGGCTGCTGCCCACCTCTCTAAGGTGTTGGCTGTCTGGCTGTAAACAAGTATCTATATTTTCAGTGGGTAAGAAGGGGACCCAGAGGGTTACCAGGAGGCCTGTCTTCATACCAACACTGGAGCAAGCCCGTCATTAGAACAAGTGGGAAAGGCCAGCCCTGGAGAAACATGCCACATCCCTGCTCACCCCAACGACCTAGTCATAGCCCACTTGCCAGAGGTGGCAAAGCAAGGCTGTTCACAGTGGGTCTGCTCAGAAGGAAACCACCTGGGGGCTCTCCCAGTAGGCTCCATTGCTCCATCCCCAGCCTAAAGGCACCCATGAGGGAGGAAAAAAAAGGTTCCCAACCCGCAGAGGCACTCAGTGGAAACCCAAACCAGCCCTGGAGCCCTTGCTCAATCCCAGCAGCAAACAAACAGGCTGCCCATAGCTCTTCTGCCTTCATTCCAGCTGTTTCAGCAGCCAGAGGTGTCCTAGGTAAAACTGTGCATAACCAGTATCAGACTGTACATTCTGACATGTCCCCAAGGCCCAGCCTGTGCATCTAACTGACCTCAACCCCTATGTTCAGGCATAGGGCCTGGATTACACTATGTACCCTCCTGCCCAAAACATTTGCACAGCTATGATGTCTCCCCATTTTGTTCACTTTCTTGGGGATGCAATGGAGGCCAAAGACCTCACCTACAAGGAAGCTTGGGCTTCCTGGCCTAGGATCACCTGATATACAATGCTACAATCCTTCACCCAAAGCCCTTCCCAAGAGAAGTCCCACTGCTGGGGGCCTTACCTGCACCACCTTGTAGAGGAAGGAGAATACCAGCGACACACAAGCATTCTTTTTTGAAGTGGCGACCACTGCATGGTGGCAGAGTCAAGAAGCCTTCTGGGACTGGGATATCACATCTCAGACCCCCCATGTCTCCCTGTCCCAGCAGCACTTCATCTGTCCACTGGGCCCAAGATTAGGACTAGCCACCATTAGGGGTTTTGCCCAACTAAGATTATATATGGGTATACATGGGTGTCCACGAAGAACAGACAGTGAGAGAGACAGCCATTTCACTAATACTGACTACCGAATTCGGCTGAAGACAACCAGGTAAAATGGTATTTCCACCTGACTTACAATCCAACTGAGGTTTGGTTAACTGAAAGGAAAAAAACAGGGGCTGGAGAGATGGCTCTGTGGTTAAGAGCACTGGTTGCTCTTCTAGAGGGCCCAAGTTCAATTCCTAGCATCCAAACAGTAGCTTATTACCGGCTGTAACTCTAGTCCCTGGGGTATCCAATGCCTTCTAGCCTGCATAGGCACTGTGCACAGACATACAAGCAGGCAAAATACTTTTACACATACATTTTTTTTAGAAATGAAAAAGTAAAGAAAAAATGGGTTGCTAAACAGGTAAAGAGTTTAAATACAAATAGTATCCTACAGGCTAGAAAAAGACACTCCCAGAGGCCGTAAGGGTACTGAATGAAAACACAGGGCCAGAGGTGGGCTGCCTGAAGGAACACTCGTCCACTGGAGCGCGGGACTGACAGGCCTTGCTCTTCTCCCCATTCCCTTAGATTACACCCCTACAGCTAGCCACCAAGGCCTATTGCCTCATTTGACCACTTCCTCCTCCTGCCGCTGACTACCAAGGTCCAGCAATCAGAAGCCCCCTTTGGTTCACCGAGTTAACATGCCCAATTCAAATTAAACACCTCGTCCTAACGTGGGGATTTTCCCCTTACCTTTATAAACCACATTTGCCTGTGGACCAGATCTGTCTCCCTCTCCCTTGTTCCTTCCCCTTCTCCCCTGTTCTCTATCTTTACACAGCATGAGTCCATTCTATCACAGACCTCCCTTCTCCTCTTCACCATTACACTGAAAGACCATTTGCTGCTGTTGTTCTGCCTGAGTCAGAAAGCAGCCACTTTAACTTTTCTCCCCGCCCAATAAAGGATCTCTGTGAAAACAGGTGTTTGGGTGTGGTTTGTGCCTAATACAGGGTCTGGGAGGAAGTCCTCACTGTGTGGGTGTCTCCTTCATACCTCCCTGCGATTTGTTGGCCAGGGAATCCCCTAAGGCCCCACAAACCATAAAGGTTGCTGATACTGCTGTTGGTTGTATGGCAGAACTACCCTATTGCAGAAGACACTGCACACTCTGTAGGACATGGAGAAATTAAGTTGGAACTGAACTGGAAAACTCCTACCTTGCTGGGTGGTTTTTACAGTGCAGAGAGACCAGCAGAGGGAGCTGCCTAGAACAAGTCTAGACCAGAGTCACTTGGGAGGGACACTCTCCAACCAGCCGAGCTGCTGCAGGCTGTGCAGTGCGCTCCAGGCTCTCAGCTTTCTTGAGTTGTCACCACGCTGGAGTGGGCTTCGGTGACCCCTCACCCATAATCCTATAAGTAACTGCAGTAAAACTCACTGGCTCACCAGCTGGACTTTGGTGGTTCCCACACTCTGGTCTGTCTCGAGCTCCCTATGTAATGTCTCCCCAGCAAAAGTTCTGTCACACAGCACCTTCCTAGCCTTGCAGACTGCACTTGTCAGTCACACTTTTTACAGAAACCTCCAGGTCTCCCAGCGGAGGCTGCCAGATTCACAACGACTGCACTGGCACAACCCGCCCACTAGCCCTCAGGAACTTCCTGCTTCCTTTTCCTATTAGCCTGAGCTACCAGGGGAGGCTGTGACCAGTCCCCCAGTTCCCGTTTATGCCATCCTCATACCTCATCTGTGTGCTGGGCAGGAAGGCCTGGAAAGGAGGGAGAAGGCCATGTCTACTTGAGCCTTGCCCCAATTATAGAACAGGGTCCAGACACAAGCTGGAAACTCATAGGACACGGAAGAGGGCGGGGCAGTGGTGGAGCATGCCCTCTTATGCCCTGGCTGTCATACTACGGCACTATGGTGGCAGGGACTTGTCTGCTGGTCCAACTAGGCTCAGACAACAAGTACCTCAGCTATTCCTGCAGCCAGACAGCCACAGCCTAGAGTGTGCTTCAAGAGATAGCCATCTTTCTCTTGGGGGTCCCAGGCTACCTATATCCTCTCCAGAGCTATCCTCAGGGCTTCTAGAGATGGGGATATTTCTGGGACCCACCCTGAAGTGGGGGCACCTATCACCACAGCTAACCTGTGGCTCCAGGAGCATGCCTGGGTGGGAAGGTGGGGCGGAACTACAAGGCTAGAGCATGTGTCCATAGGAAGAGGCAGCGTCTGCACCTGTTGGAGGCGCACACACATTTACTTACTGCAGAGCTGGTACCCCCCACTGCTTACTGAACAGTCAAAGCCCCAAGTGGTGGGTACACCCACGGTGGGTTTCCAGCTGGCAGCATGTTTGGTTTGTGGCTGAAGAGGGGTTGGGGATGCAGGGCACATGAGAATTCCCCACCCCTACTCCTACCCCATTTCCCTCATTTATCCACTCCTGCCTCTGACAATCTGGCCTCCCTATCCAAAGACCTACTCTGTTTAACATGACATGCTTTCAAAGCCAACCTTGGGCCCAGCCGGCCCCCACTCTGGCCACGTGTCCCTCGCTCACAGGCTGCAGCTTTTGGAATATACTTAGCATTCTCTGAACCACATGCCCTCTGGCTGCCCAGCTGTCCTGAGCCAGTGGGCATGTCACCCCAAGCCCCCGCTCCACAGCACAGGGATACGGTAGAGGTTGTTGTGCTTGATCCACATGAAGCGCACACCGCCATGGGCCAAGATGGGTGACAGCATGCCCTCCTCCTCCTTCTCCATCAGGATGGGCATGAAGTGCTCCACCTCCGACATGTCCACATCCCCACGGTAGTTCCGGCAGATGAGCACCTGCATGAGGAAGAAAAGGGGGTGGGAACCCTCTGTGAAGGGACAGGACTTCAGGCCAGGTTGACTTCCGTCCTAGGCAAGTCCCACCACAAAGCTCTCCTGCAGTCAGAGGGCAGAGGAGGGGAGGGGCTGAATCCCTCAGACACCAGGGCGAGTTCCACTCCATGTAGACCTGCTGGCACACTCGGCTCTCCTGACAGCTTCAGGCACCCGATCCCTGACAAGTCCAAGTTCATGGAACCCCACTGAGGCCTGCATAAGTGTGGCCCTGTCCTGGTCTTCCTCCTTACACAGAGCATCTGAACCACTGCCTATCACAAGTGCGGCCCTGTCCTGGTCTTCCTCCTTACACAGAGCATCTGAACCACTGCCTATCACAAAGGACTGTGGAATGGGGATGACCACACCACAAAGTTAGTGTTTCCTCAGCAAGTGACACCAGAGTTAAACACGACCCGGTGGCTCTTCCTGGTGACATCTTCGGTAGAGAAGAAGCTATGTGTGTCAGTGGACACTCAAAGGTGAAAGGAACTGGGCCCGATGAGCCCAGGCTAGTTTCAAATCTACCATGTAGCCAATGATAACCCTGATCCTCTTACCTCCTGAGTGCTGGGAGGAAGGCATGAGCTATCACCTCACATCACATATATGAGCACTTCAGTGGACCAGAGACAGGGACATGTCTTTCAACAGATGCACAGGGCCTCTGGGTCCACACCATCCCAAGGCACTCCACTGCTAGGTTCCAGGATCTGAGGGCCCTCCAATCTTTACACAGTGCCTTGGTGTCTGCAGAAAGCCTGCTCAGAACTCACTTTGATGACAAGAAAGACACCTGTAGCTTTTGTTAAAATGATTTCACTATGTAGCCCAGGCTAGCCTCAAACTCATGCCAATCCTGAGAACTGGGATTATAGGCATGAAACACCAAAATGCAACCTTCCCTCTGTGTGTGTGTGTGTGTATGTGTGTGTGTGTGTGTTACATGAGTCTTGAGTGTGGAGGCCAGGGGATGACATGGGGTATTTTCCTCAACCTTACATATTGAGCAGAGCCTCTCCTTTGAGCTCAGAGTTTGCCACCTCAGCTAGTCAGCATGCTCCTGGGATCCTGGGGCATCATAGTTTCCTGGCATTGATGTGGGTTCTGGGGATCTAAACTCAGACCATTATAGTTATACAGCAAGCACTTTCCCTGTTGAAAATACTCTCTCGAGCATAGTGACACACACTTCTAATCCTAGTGGTTGGTGGGTAGAGGCAGATGGATCCCTGTGAGTTTACATACCAAGTTTCAGACAAGACAGAGTGAGACCCTGTCTTTAAAAATTCCCAGGGTTGCCGGGTGGTGGTGGTGCATGAGCTGGGCTGTGGTGGTCCATGCCTTTAATCCCAGCACTTGGGAGGTAGAGGCAGGCAGATATCTAAGTTTGAGACCAGCCTGGTCTACAAAGTGAGTTCCAGAATAGCCAAGGGTACACAGAGAAACCCTGTCTCAAAAACAAAACAAAACAACCCCCCCCCCCAAAAAAAACCCAGGAATGGCTGGAGAGATGGCTCATTGGTTAAGAGCTCTGGCTGCTCTTCCAGAGGACCCAGGTTCAATTCCTAGCACCCACATGGTAGCTCACAGCTCTCTGTAACTCCAGTTCCAGGGGATCTGGCATCCTTACACATACATGCAGGCAAACACCAATGCACATTAAAAAAACAACAGCAATAAAAATCCCTGGGTTGCCAAGTATGGTGGTGCACGCCTTTATTCCCAGCACTTGGGAGGCAGGAGCAGGTGGATCTGTGAGTTCAAGGCCAGCCTGGTCTACAGAGTGAGTTTCAGAACAGCCAAGGCTGCAGAGAAACCCTGTCTCAAGAAACAAACAAACAAATCCCAGGGGTTGGGAAAATGGTTCACTGCTTAAGTTCATTGCTGTTCAGAGGCCCAGGTTTAGTTCCCAGCATCCACTTTAGGTAACTCACAACTGCTTCTAACTCCAGTGCCAGGGGATCTAATTTCTTCTGACTTCCACAAGCACCTGCACTCTTGTGCTACCCAATCTCTCTTACACACACACACACACACAAGCAATCTTTTAAAAATCATTTTATCCCATCCAGGGCTAGCTGAGCGCAGACAAAGACATGAATGCAGGGCATGGGACTCTATATGCCAGGCACAAGGAGGTCCAGGGTAGGCTCTGCCCTCAGAGTCACTGTGCATCGTAAAAGACAACGGACGGAGGTGCACCCTGAAGGATCCTGAGGAAATGGGAGGGCCACGTGGAAACTGTGGGTGAGGGCTGAGGATGGCCCTGATTACACAGGGTGACAGTGCCCATCTTGTCACACTGCCTGCTGCAGCGCTCCTGAGTGGCCATGATGTACAGGCACCAGCTGCCTCAGAACCTGTCATTTCAGAAAACATTCCGTCTCTGTTGCTTCCAACTGAGACAGTGCAGCAAAAGTGGTTCCTTCCTTCCTTTCTTTCCTAAGCCCTTGGGTCTTGTAGGGGACATGGCACCCACTGGGTAAGCGTCTGGGTCTGACACCCTGGCCAAGGGACTTCCCTTTGCCCACTCCTAGTCCTCTTGCTATCTCCTATATGATAGACTACAGTGCCCAGAGAGGTGGAGTGGCCTGCCTGAGGTAACACAGCAGGCAGAGCAGGGCCAGGATCTAAGCGACACCCTCACTCCCACTTGCTGTGTGGCTGTCTGTGCTCACTGGAAACTGCTGTCCTAGGCAGCTCGAAGGCCACTTTCTTTCCCAGCTGTCCAGGGACTAGACTAGATTGGTCAAAGAGTCAGTCAGGAGTACCTGACAGGCCACCTCACCAGGGCTGTCCAGGAGTTTGTTTGCTTGTTGAGCAAATGTGTACTACCACGGTGGTCAAGGCAGATGTGGTTACTGACTGTCACCCTGCCTGGGACAGACAATGGGGGAGACTTTCCCAATAGCCCCACCTTCATCAAGGCTTGATGGGATGGGGAGTGGTGTTAGGAAAGCCCTGGGGATTCAGGTGGTGTGGCACGGAGGAAGACAGGTGAAACATTGGGGCCACAGCTCCTTTCTGCCATCCTCTCACTCCATGGTCCTTCCCCATGAAGAAGCTAGAAAGGGCAGCCTCTCTGTTTAAACCCATCAGGAAGCTCGGGGTAGTAGCCTATCCCCAGAAGGGGTGATTCTCACATCCCTACAATTTGCTCCTTAAGTAAACAGGAGTTTACTTCTGAGACCTGTGGTCTCCAGGATGCCCTATGGTTCCATAGCAGCGGCATCCTGGACATTTTCCAGGTACACCACACGCTGTCTTTCCCATGGCTCCTTTTTTCCTCAGGAACAGACAGAGATAAACACGCATGTGATGCAGTGGGCAGCATGGGCCAGAAGATGAAGTGTGGTCAGGGTGGGGAAAGCTGGAATATGATCTCAGCCAGAGCAAGCAGGAGAGGCTTCCTGGAGGAGGCGCTGTCTGAACTGAAGACAGACCCATAACTCTCCATAGGAGCAAGTTACAAATGCTCCAAGGCAGAAGCAGACAGATTGTCCAGGGACCTGTCAGGTTCTCCACTGGCTGAAGTGGGATGAGCCAGGACACTGGGCTGGGGGACTACAAAATCTCAGACTACACAGGTCCTTGTAAATAACAGGGAACAGCCTGGGGCTTTGTTTCCAGTGTCCAGAAGAAGAGCATCGGGAAGAAGGAGGGAAAGCTATAGAGCTCAGCATTCCAGACCAGGGCCAGGCTGCAAAGCAGGGAAGCTATGGGGTAGCTGGAGAAACAATAGACAGCACCCAAGCATTCTTGAAGGACCTCCTACTTGCCAAAGATGGCCACAAGAGATCCCTTGGTAATCCGAGACTCAGCCTGGCACATTGTCATGAGACGGTCTTCATCTTGAAAGGAGGCAGGGAAGTTTATAGCCTCCTTGGGGAGCTTTCCAAAGGCAGGTCTGCTCACACCCCATCCTGGGGCCTCCTCCTCCCTGGAACTGCAGTGGCCCTGGAGCCTCCTCCCATTGGAGCCCTAGTGTGGTACCACTAGTCTGTGGGCTGCCTTATACCCTACATGCCAACTGGGACATCTGTCACCTCCTCAGAACTAGCTCAGGTGCCCAGCTCTGCCTGGAAGTCTTTTGTAATTTCTCTGACTGCCAAACAGAAGGTAAGCAACCCTTTGGCTGCTAGTCTGTTTCCTGCTAAGCCTAAATACCACACTCTGTAAGCCTTGCACAGGGTCAGGCCTGAATCATACCTATAGTAACCTAGATAAGATTCTTTGGATCAGCCAGGAAGACAAAGCTCAGAGAGGCCATGGGTTTGTCTATGGTCACACACTTCAGCTGCAGAAATGGACTGAGTCCATACACGAGTCTAGCTTTACAGCTTCAGCCTGCTAGGTGTCAATGAGGTGTTGGCTAAAGGAACAAGCAAGCCATGCCAGGCAGCCCACTGTACCTCTAGGACAGGGCAGAAGGCAGAGCATGTGCCATACAGCCTAGGGAATACTGTGCCTCCCCAGGTTCCCAGAAGGCTGTGGAGGCAGTCCAGATCTGGGACTTCTGGGACTTCAGTTGTTGACCTTGGGTGGCATCCAAGGCAGGCACACACTCAAGGGCTAAGGAAAACGCTGGGGCTGGGGCACTCCACCTCTTCTGAACACCTCAGCTCTTCCAAGTGGCTGGACACCAATGTTCTCTCACCAATGAATGCTGAATGTGTCTACTGTGGCTGGACCTGTTCTGGTAGCTTCCAAACCTAAGAGGCTGGTCACCTGCTTTCGACCTTGGTGGACTGATGGACAGTGATGGCCCATTTCTGAAGGCTGAACATACATTTCTGTGAGAGGCTTTTGCACTGGGCACACTGTGGTCCCTGGCAGAGCACTCGCTGAAGAGACGCGAGGCACTAGGTTATGTCCTCAGTGTCACAAAACCATAAATGAGCCATATCCAGATCCCACGCAAAACAGCCAGGTGCATGACACCTTCAACTCCTGAGGCAGAGGCAAGCCTATCTGAGGCAAATGCCAGCCTGATCTACAGTGTGCTCAGGACAGCCTGGGCTACACAAAGAAACTTGTCTTATAAAACCAAGAGGTGGGGGTTAGCCAGGTGCGTCTGGGAAGTACAGATAGGCAGATCCATGGGCTTAAAGGTCAGGCAGGTCCTGCTGAATTGGTCTATTGACTGGGTTTGATTACAAGAGCCCATGGAAGGGTAGTAGGGTCTCCTTCCCCACCCCCACCCCCATGGGCAAACCCGCACAAACACACATGAATGAAGTTTTCTTTCTCAGATTCCCCTCGGGAAGATAGGTCCTGTTTCTGTCCAGGGCCTTAAAGTCTCACAGTCTTGTTTTTCCCCAGTCAGGAAAGCTCTTTCTGACCCCCAGCTGGGGCTGCCAGTCCTTTATGAACACATGGTTCCAACAGTCATTTACTTATCTGTGCTTTTCCAAGTGACTGAGCTTAGCCGTGACGGATTCTTGCCCACCAGGCTTAGCACCCTGCCTGGTTTCTCCGAAAGCATCAGCTGAAAGCCAAGGATGCTTGGGATGGGACTTTCAGACGGCTACTTCCCAATAAACAGTGGGGCTGTTGTGGGCGGTCTGTTTCCCCCTTGGTAAAACCTCATTCCTATCACATCACCCGTTTCTCTTAACTCAAAGTCACAGGAAGCGCTGCTGCTCTAGGGAGAAAGCGCTGAAGCCTGCACGCTGCGGAGGGAGGGGCAGACCTGAGGACACAGTTCCAGCCACGCCTCCGGCCAAGGGTCGCCCGGTCTGGGGGCGCGGGGTCCTCAGCTTCCGGTGGATGGCAGAGGCCAAATCCAGTAACTGGGCCCACGAGGCGGGAAAGGGGCAAAGCGGACGGTTACCTAGCAACCACAGCCCACCAAGTTAGCTAGAGATGGGGCGGGACTCGCAAAGACCACCGGCCGTTTCCTAGCAACAGGGCGGACCGGCAAGCGAGGCTGCCCCGCCTGCCTGACGCCCTGGCAGAGCTGGCCGTCCAGTTACCTAGCAACAGGGTGGGTCCCGACAGGGCGAGGGCCCCGCTGTTGCCTGGCAACGGAGAGGGTGGAGAGCCCTTCAGTACCTTGCCTTTCAGGTCCAGTACGTAGACGGCGCTGGCGGACATGGCTGCTTTGGAAGGCCTCGGCAATAGCCGAGGGCAGCGGCAACGGCAGGAACTGCCGGCGTTCAGCAAGGCCCGGCGCGCCCCGCGACACTTCCCCCCACTTCCGGTCCATGAAGCAGCGCGCGGACCGTTATGTCCGGTCTGAGGGGCAAGCAGCGAGTGCGCAGGTGCACAACAGAATAGGTGCAGGCGCAGTACGAACTTTGTGGCAGTATTTTTTATCCAAAGCCCAAACAGACCGGAAGTAAGTCTAGCGGGCGGAGCCTCCCTGGCAGGAGGGGCCCGGGCGGGGCAATTGTATCAGCACTCCGGTGGCCGGCAGGCGGGAAGGAAGGTGGACGCTTTCACAGCCGCTGCTGTGGGAGGCCAGCCTTGCCTTTGGCACAAGTCTAGTAAACTAGTATCCGGCCACCAGCTGTGATTCGCTGTAAGGTGGTGACTAAAGGAAGTCAGTCTCTGAAAGGCAATCAAACGTTATCAGCAGTCACCTGCCAGTGTCAACCTGTCAATGACTGCTCCACCCTGTCGTGCCCCAGTGAACCCAGGTGACTAGCACGTGTGTTACTCAGCCACTGTGCCTTGTGCAGAGTATGACGATGACCCCATTTCCTTTTAACTCTGTCATTCTTAAGTGTCCCTCCCCCGTCGGGAGATCAAACCAGCACCAACACCCCCCCCCCGGGGGTTTTTTTTTTTTTTTTTTTTTTTTTTGGTTTTTCGAAACAGGGTTTCTCTGTGCGTGGGTTTCTTCTTTTTTTTTTTTTTTTTTGGTTTTTCGAAACAGGGTTTCTCTGTGCGTGGGTTTCTTCTTTGTGTGTGTGTGTGTTCCTAAACACACCGGGAGGTCAGAGGACACCTTGCAAGAGTCAGTTCTCTCCTTTCAGCACGTGGGTCCCAGAGATCACACTCGGGTCATCAGTTTCGGGAGCAGTCTTTACTTGCAGCTCCCCCCCCCCCCAGGTTTTAAAAAGTAATTTCACGACTGGAGAATAATTCACTCTTAACCACCAAGACCTCTTTGTTCCCAACACTCACATACTCCAGTTCCAGGTGATCTGATGCCTCTGCGAACACCTGTACTCTACACACGCCTGAATATGGACACACAATTTTAAATAAGTTGTTTTTTAAGTAATGTTTTAGTGAGGCATGGTAGCGTGTACCTTCAATCCCAGCACTTGGAAGGCAGAGGCAGGCAGATCTCTGTGTCCCAGACCAGTCAGAGTTACATATAGTAAGACAAAGTTTACATTTTTTTTTAAAATTTAGTTGCTGGTGGTGGCACACGCCTTTTATCCCAGCACTCGGGAGGCAGAGGCCGAAGGATCTCTGTGAGTCCGAGACCAGCCTGGTTCTACAGAACAAGTTCCAGGACAGGCTCCAAAGCTACACAGAAAAACTGTCTCAAAAAATCAAAACCAAAAAAAATTTAATATGTCCGTTGTCAATTTCATATTTTTACATTTTGATCATTCTAGCTTATTTCCTTATTACTCCCTTCTTTATTTTTTAAACATTTATTGCGTGCGAGCACATGGAGTTCAGAAAACAATGCGTGGAAATCGGTTCTTTCCTTCTACCATGTGGATGCTGGGACTCAAACACAAGTCTTCAGGCTTGGGGGCAAGAGCCTTCATCTGCTGAGCCACCCTGCCAAACTCCTGGTAGTCTGCAGGTTTGCAGCCTGGGCTACAGAACCTAGGAAAAGCCAGCAAAAAAGGGCATGTGGTGCACACCTTCAATCCTACCACTCTAGAGGTGATCTAGAGTATTCTAGACCAATCAAGGTTGCATGCACAGTGAGACCCAGTCTCAACAGCCCCCATACGTCAAAACAACAAAAACCAAATAACTAAATCTCACACCACTAAATTGTCTCATGCACAAAATTCTTCAAGACTGTGTATTTTGTATACTATGTTCAAAGACAGAAAAATTCATATAAAATGACCTCAGGCTATATGCATAGGTACAAAAAAAATGAAATGTATGCAAATCTGTGACATCACTGCAATATCTCATTACGTATCACAGAAACAGTGTTGCCCAAATCCAGAAAAATTCCAAATCCAAAATGGTCCTAAACACTTGAGACAAGGCACGTACACCCTATATGCATCTCCCTCAGGCAGGAACACAGGTAGAATGTGTCAACTGGACTATGAGTGTTATATGATTTATCAGTGGGTAAAGACACCTACAGTCAAGTCTCACAACCTGAGAGATCCAATCCCCCCAGGATCCACATGTTAGAAGGACAGAGACAATTCTTCAAGCTGTTCTCTGCACGTGTGCATACACAACACATATTGTAACACACACACACACATCATTAAAAAAAACAGAAGCATCTCATTTCCCCCACGAGCAGTTTCGTGCTGTGCCTTATTCACAGGGCAGAATGGAAAGGTGTCCCTGTGGTGAACAGCATGCACAGACACACTGACTCCACTTCATGACTGACACTTGTTTTATTCTACATGCCAGCTCCAGGGATTCCTGGTAGCCTTTCAGTATTCATGGTAACAGAAGTTGCTTCTCTCCACAGTGTGTGCACAGGTTCTCCAAGAGGTCCACCTAGACTCTCAGATGACGAAGCTCTACAGAATCTGCACCAGGGCCCTCCCACCACACCAGGTCTGCTGGCACTTTGCCCTGGCATTGTCTGGTATTTGGTGTCCTTAAGCCAGGAATGCCAAGCAGGCTTATGACATGTGCCATATGCTTGGAGCCCCAGGTGCCATCATTGAAAACTGGATTGATTAGCAATGTCTGCAATGGCAGCCACCAGGTGGATTGAGGGGCAGGGTAAGTGCTGGAGACCTGTGTCCAATCCTTGCTTCAGGTGGCTGTTGCTCAATGTAGGCTGTGTGGTCTGATGTCCAGGTGGCCCCAAAGCAGCGGCACTGTGGAAACTTGTGTGGTGGGCCACAGGTAGGAGCTTCCTGTCCTGGCATTATGGTGCAGATGAAGACAGATGCCACAATCAGGGTGGGAAGGGTACCCTCCTTCCATGGGCCTAACCCAGAAAAGACCTGAGCCTGTCAAAGCACAATGTTGCAGTCCAAATAGAAAAGGGTACACCCGGTGAAAGGATAGCCTGACTTTAATCAAGTTTCAGAAAAGTCTGGTTTCAGCAGATGTACCAGGCAGGTGTAGAGCATCTAGAAAACACCGAGGTGAGCAAAACAGCCAGCCTGACCTGTCTTTTGCACCGGGGCAAGTTACTTGGTCCAGCTGACTTTAGGAATGTCATAGTGCTCAGTGAGTGTGTCCAGGTGTCGGTTGAAGTCCTGTGAAAGAGAGGCCACATCAGCATGAAGCAGGTAGGCAGTGCCGCCATCTGTGCCCAGCCCGTCTCACACACTCCACCACAGGGCTCGAATCACCCCAAATGAGCCTGGGGAAGCACCACGCCTGAGGGTATGCTCCAACTGTCCAAGCCGCACTGCCCTGGGCTCTGGGCTCCCCCATGGCTCAGGCTCCCCACAGGTGCAGGGCTCACCTCCACTCTCTGCTTATGGGTTTTGGACGCCTTCTTCAGGATTCTTTCCATTTGCTGGAGAGAGAAGAGACTGGGATGAGTCCCCATGCCCAACAGTCTATAGCTGTCTCTCTCCTGCCACCTCACTCAGGAGGGGCCCCTCCTGTTTAGTCTCCCTGCAACCCCAGCATCCGTTATAGGCAGATCCTGCCAGAAGTTGGGCACCGGCTTTGTTTTGCCTTGGGCCATGGTGAAACCCTGGGCTGGAAGGAAGGAAACGAAGAAGCAGAGAACATGGAGCAAGAGGCCCTAGAGAGGAGGAACTGAGGGGACAGGACCCAAATGAATGTTCAGTGTCGCACTTTTCTTTCTGTTACCAAAACAAAATACCCAGGCAAAAAAGTAAACTTGGGGGACAAAGTTATTTGGCTTGCTATTTCAGGTCACAGGCCACCATGGGGGGAAAGGGAAGGCAGTCTTAGGGCCACAAGTCAGGCAAGCGCATAGAGAAATGGATAGGAGCAAGCTTCACGCTCAGTTTTCTCTGCTCTTACAGTTCAAAACTCAAACCCTGGCACTAAAGAGCTTCAGTTCAGTGGTGAAGAGCACCTGCTCTCTTTTAGAGTCAGCACCAAGATGGCGGCTCGCAATTTTCTCTAAGTCCAGGATCAGGGATCCTCCACCCTTTTCAGTCTCCTCTGGCAGCATGACACTTGTACACATAAACACAGACATCTCACACCAGAGACTGGTGCTGTGCACGATGGGCAAGGATGGCCGGTCTTCCCACCCAGTGCAAATCAAGACAGTCCTTCCACCAGCCTAGCTTGTGTTAAGATGTCAGTTAGGGAGCTCAGAGAGCCACAAGACCATAGCCAGTCAGCCCACGTCATCATTCAGTTGTAGAAACAGTGACTCCATTCAAGTACAGGCTAGACCAGAGAACACAACTGGAGAGGAGACACAGAGAGCATGGGGCTAGCAAGACAGCAAAGGGGCAGGCTGTGCCA
The DNA here is from genome assembly GCF_000317375.1 of Microtus ochrogaster. Taxonomy (NCBI): domain Eukaryota; kingdom Metazoa; phylum Chordata; class Mammalia; order Rodentia; family Cricetidae; genus Microtus; species Microtus ochrogaster. The sequence goes on along the minus strand of NC_022027.1, from coordinate 4,422,150 downwards.
AGTCCCACGGCACAGTGGAGAGACCACACATCTCAGGAACTGTGGCCAGCTGGAGGAGTCAACACATAATCAAAGCCCTTCACTAGACGGAGACGGTGCCCTCCTGGGTTTGCCCGGCACATGGGTATCACATATAACACTGCACCCCACAAGTCCAAATACTTCAGGTTATTTTCAAAAACAGAAAAGAAAGACCTATTCTGGGTGTGGTGGGTATACGGGAGGCCTGAAGTAGGAGGATCAGAGGATCCCATTTCAAACATGAGGACAAGGGCCAGAAAATGGCTTAGAGAGCAAAGGCGCCTGGAGTTCAATCCCTGGGACCTACATGGTGGGAGGGAGAACCAACTCCTCTATTGTCTTCTGATTGTCTTGAGCACACAAAAGAGGTTTTTAGAAACATGAAGATGGGGACAGTGTTTAAATGTTCAGTGGACACTCAATTAAAAGCACTGGCAGGTTTTCCATAGAACCAGTTCAGTTCCAAGCACCCACACAGCAGCTCAGAACCATCTATAATTCCAGCCCTGGGGGACCTGCTGCCCTCTTCTGGCCTCCTTGGGCACTGCACTGACAAAAACCAATACAAGCAAAAGACCAATACATACTATATATATTTGCTGGGTTTTGCTTGTGTGTTTTTTAAGTGAAGATGAGAACCAGACTGCGGAACTGGGAACAAGGCAGAAGACGCAGAGCCCGGGCCCCTCCATCTGCTGCCCCCCTTATCTGCAGCTGACCCACTCCACCCAAAGGGGCCGCCTAGCAATCTGGTCATCACCTTGGTCCATGTCCTCCCACCTCACCTCTCATCACAGTCCAGGTTGCAATTTGAATACAAGTTCCTTGCCCCGAGGGCCAGTCCTCTTCTGTTCTTTGTTTATTTTGGTTTTTTGAGACAGGGTTTCCCTGTGTAGCCCTGGCTGTCCTGGAACTTGCTCTATAGATCAGGCTAGCCTTGAACTCATTGAGCTTCATCTGCTTCTGCCTCCAGAGTGCTATGATTGAAGGTGTGGGCACCGCCACTCAGCCCGTTCTCTTTTGTTCCATCTTCATGGCTCAGAGACTCTCCTGCACCTGGTCAGCATCCCTCCTAACCCATCTCACCCGTGTCTGTCTGTCCGGCGTCTGTCCTGCTCCTATCCCCCATTTCTTGTCCTCAGGCCAAAATACTGAATGAGGACCCAACTCTGAATACACAAAGTCTCAGGCTGAAGAATAAGAAGCAGATTGTGGCTGGTGTGATGGCTCAGTGGGTAAAGTTGCTGGCCACCAAACTGGACAACCTGAGTTTGATCCTGGGACCCACACAAGGAAAGAGTGACCTGCCTCCCACAAGTTGTCCTCCGACCTCCATGAATATACTATGGCACTCGAGTACATACACTGGTAACAATAAGTAAGTCAAAAATGTGGTGGCATAACTGGATTCTATTACAGAGAATGTGGGGATCGACTAATGATGTCTGAGGTAGATGTATCCGAGAGGAGTGCACACATGTCCTCCAAAAGCCACTGCTTTTGCTCTCTGAACAAAGGGTCTCATCCTGCAGCCTACATTGGCTGGAACTCACAACGCCCACCACTCCTGGCTCCAAGATGCTTTCTATTCCCCATCCCACCGCTGCCTTCGTCCCCACAGAGGACCTAACTAGCTATCCTTCCTTCCTCCCCAGGCCAACCATCGTTAATCACCATCACCCTCGGCTGCACCAGCTGCTCACCTCAGTTCTCACCACTCCCCTGCAAGAGTGACTTCAGCCATCCTCTAAGTGGATGAAAATCGGCTATTCCTCTCGGAATCGAGACAGCGCCAGCCCCGGGCCTACCCTGCAGCCCCATGCGCACAGAAATTAGACCCGAGTGATGTGTGCACAAGACACCAGGCTGGTGATGCTCAGCCTCAGCCTGATACATGGGAGAAAACCATCTCTTTCTCTGTAGAAGTAAGTGTACCAGTTGCCCTGGTTTCTTCTCACTCTGTGCTACAGAGGGAGTCCAAACACCTTCAGAGCCTCATCTGAGGAGAGAGGGACTGCCTTCAGAGAAGAACAACAGACCTGGCAGGGTATGGCTGGGCTGAGGTATGCACTGGGTCCCAGGGAATCCTACATGGCAAAGCAGAAGCCACACACCTAGGCTTATTTTCCGTCTAAGCCTAGCAGGCTGAGCCTGTCTTACTGGCCTCTCCTCTCTCTCACGATCTCTAATGTTTAAAGAAGACAGGGTGGCCGGGCGGTGGTGGCGCACGCCTTTAATCCCAGCACTCGGGAGGCAGAGGCAGGCGGATCTCTGCGAGTTCGAGACCAGCCTGGTCTACAGAGCTAGTTCCAGGACAGGCTCCAAAGCCACAGAGAAACCCTGTCTCGAAAAACAA
>NC_022027.1:4419067-4419673 GCF_000317375.1 Microtus ochrogaster | reverse complement strand
AGAGCTAGTTCCAGGACAGGCTCCAAAGCCACAGAGAAACCCTGTCTCGAAAAACAAAAAACAACAACAACAACAACAACAAAAAAAACCAAAAAACAACAACAACAAAAAAAAAAAAGACAGGGTGTTAGGTGCTGTCATCCCAACAAGCACGTCTGAGGTCATCCTTGTCTACAGAATGAGTCTGAGGACAGCCTGGGCTAGAGACAAATGCTGCCTCAAAAACACCCAAAATAACTAGTGTGGTCCAGTGGGCCACAGCATTCCTTTCAGGAACCAGCTGAGGCAGGAGTTCAAGGCCACCTCCCTACCTCCAAACAACTACAAAGCCCATTTGAAGATACAAAGCAAATTGTTATGGAAGCAGACTTTGTGGTACCCTAAGAGCAATGAACGTGGTTAACAGCAGGCGTAAAGTGGTGACACTTGCCTGTCATCCTAGTACACAGGAAAGCTAGGTTAGGCAGGGCCACAAGCCCAGGCTACACGGGGAGTTGGGGAAGGCCTGGGCTACTTCGGGAGTTGGGGAAGGCCTGGACTACTTCGGGAGTTGGGGAAGGCCTGGGCTACTTCGGGAGTTGGGGAAGGCCTGGGCTACTTCGGGAG
>NC_022027.1:4412967-4418967 GCF_000317375.1 Microtus ochrogaster | reverse complement strand
GTTGGGGAAGGCCTGGACTACTTCGGGAGTTGGGGAAGGCCTGGGCTACTTCGGGAGTTGGGGAAGGCCTGGGCTACTTCGGGAGTTGGGGAAGGACCTGGGCTACACAGGGGTTTGGGGAAGGCCTGGGTTACATGGGGAGTTGGGGAAGGACCTGGGCTACAAGGCGACTCCGGGGGCCGCCCGCCCTCCGCGGTCCCCGCCGCCGGCCTCACCCGTTTCTCCTGCATCTTCTCGAAGGCCGCCTGCGCCGGCGTGCGCTTGTCCAGGCAGCGCCTCTTCTCCTCCTCGCTCTTCTTACTAGTCCCCATGGCCTCCAGCAACTTGGCCTTGTCTTTGTCCTTTTTCTTCTTCTTCCTGGGGGAGAAGGGGCCGGTAAGTGGCCGGAGCCCGGGGTCGGCCCTCGGGGACAGACCGCGGGCTCCCGGGCCTCACCGCGGGCTCCCGGGCCTCACCGCTTAGTCACGCCCAGCTCCGCGACGCCTTTCAGCTTCAGGGGGCCCTTCTGGACCTGCTCGTACGCCTCCATGGGGCTCGCCCGCCGCGCGCGAAACCTCCGCACACTTCCTGTTTGTAAACGGTATTTCCGCCCGACGCCCGCCTCGCTTTCTTCTGATTGGTCGAGTAGGCGAGACGTAAGCATACTTAGGTCTTATAGCTCCGGAATACCTTCCTATCTCACACCCGCTCACACCTTGCGTAAAGCCGTGAGTTGTGTTTGAGGGTCGACTTCCGGCTTTGTGGGCATTCTCTTTAGCTTTGTGGAATTTGAAGCCTTAATTACTGTATTTTTTCCAAATTAGGAAATTACATTTAAAGCCGGGTGATGTTAGTGCACGCCTTTTTTGTTGTTGTTGTTTTGTTTTTTTGGCTTTTCGAGACAGGGTTTCTCGGTAGTGTTAGACCCTGTCCTGGAACTAGCTCTTGTAGACAAGGCTGGCCTCGAACTCACAGAGATCCGCCTGCCTCTGCCTCCAGAGTGCTGGCATTAAAGGTGTGCGCCACCGCCCCTGCTAGTGCACGCCTTTCATCCCACACTCGGGAAGCAGAGGCAGGCGGATCTCCGCCACACTTAACAACCTTACTTCTCAACTACTGGGATCATAAATGTACGGGGATTTTTGTTTTCTTTGACAATGTTTTGGAGGATACATTTATCTGTGTGCTGTGGTGAGCAAGTGGAGTGAGAGGGTAACGTAGGTTTGCTCTTTCCGCTGTGTATCCAGGGAGTGGACCCTCTGCTGCTGCTCGGGACAGGGTCTGGCCTGAAGCTTGTGACTCTCCTGGTCTTCCTGCCTTAGTACTGAGCAACAGACCTGAGCCGCCGTTCCTGGACCAGTTTCTTGGTCATCAACTTGATTCCATCTAGAATTAACTAAAACCCAACTGGGCACACTTGTGAGGAATTATTTTCTTAATTAAATTATTTAAAGTGGGAAGATCCACCTTTAAACCAGATCATTTGAGTTGGAAGATCTGCTTTTAATCTGGGCCACACCTTTTGCTGATAGTTTATATACAAGTAAGTAGAAGAAGAACACGCCGAAGGGGACCCCTGTACATCAGGGACTTCCTCCCGGACCCCTGATTAGGCACAGACCACACCCAAACAAACATTTTCACAGATTCTTTATTAAGCGGGGAAGAAAAGTTAAAGTGGTTGCTTTCTGACTCATGCAGAAAACAGCAAATGACCTTGCAGATGTAATTTTTTTTCTAGACAGGGCTTTTATGTGTAACAGCCCTCACTGTCCTGGAGCTCACTCTGTAGACCAGGCTGGCCTCGAACTCACAGAGATCCGCCTGCCTCTGCCTCAAGTGCTGGGATTAAATGCGTGTGCCACCACTGCTAGCGCAGATGTAATTTTTAAGAAGAGAAAAAGGGAGGTCTGTGAAAGAATGGGCTAGGATGTGGTGGTAAGGAGATGGGGGACAAGGGAAAGGGTGAAGAGTGTTTATCCTGAGGGAAAATAGGCAAATGGCAATATATAAAGTTAAAAAAAAACTCATGTTAGGATGAGGTGTTTAATTTTAATTGGACATTTAAATTATGGTCGCCAAAGGGGACTTCTGATTGCTGGATTTCAATACTTTTTGATAGCTGGACCTTGATAGTCAGTCTCAGGAGGAGAAAGTGCCTAAGGGAATAGACCTTTGTGGCTAGCTTTAGGAATGTAATCTAACAGTTTTTAGCAAGGCAGAGGGAATGGGGGAACAGAGCAAGGTCTGCTAGAGCCATATTTGCCATGGTCAGACTGGCTAGAGTCCCTTCAAGAGCTCTCTCTGTCTGCTTGCCCGCTTGCTAGCAAGCCTATTCCTTCACTGGCATTAGAGTCTATTTCTTTAGGATTCTGGTGTGGACTGGAGACCAGCTAAGACGTTCAGCCTCATGCACTGACCAACTACTGGATTCTTGGACTTTCCATTGGCAGACTGCCATTGTTGGAGTAGCTGGACCACAGCCTGTGAGCACTCTAATAATCCCCTTTATATATTCATTCTATCGGTGCTGTACCCTGACTAATACAATATATATGCAATAGGACCCCAGACCTTAGCACAACTAACACCATGTTGAAAGCATCATTCTGACCTTACAACACAGAGGCCCCCAACACCTGCCAAAATGGGAAGAGAAAGACCTAACCCATCAAAACCCGAGTCCATAGTTGAGGATCCAGGAAAGTCCCTGCATGTACTAAGAGCTTTTTCACTTCTGTAAAAGTGCTTCTTGCTGTTCTCGCTAACTGAAGTGTGTCAACCAGGGTATGTTTTATGCATAAAAGAAAAAGATCTGGCTGGGTGGTGGTGGAACTATGCTTTTAATCCCATCACTCAGGAGGCAGAGGCAGGCAGAGTTTACTTAGAGTTTAAGGCCATCCTGTTCTACAGAACTAGTTCTAGGATAACCAGGGACACACAGAGAAAGCCTGTCCTGAAAAAAACCAAAACCAAACCAAAACAAAAGACAAAGAACTGTGAGACTTGGGGCTGTGTAATTTGGTCAAATTCACCATTCAGACTCTGGCCCACAACAAAGACTTTCTTTTCAGCTTTAAGAGTGTCCTTGTGTGTTTTCTGGGTTTATATATAAAACATATGCTATATTCGAGTGTTTTGCTTGCATGTATCAGCATGTGTATGCCTGCTGTGGAATAATTCTTTTGTATACTGTAAATATGCATTGCTCTCATTGTTAATAAAAAGCTGATTGGCCGATATCTGCAGGAAGTGATTGGGCGAGAGAACCAGAGACAGCCAGAGACAGCCAGAATGCTGGAATGAAGAAGGGTGGAGTCAGAGAAGTCACCAGCTACATGGAGAATTAGACACACAAAATGAGACAGAGGTAAAAGCCACAAGCCTCAAGGCAACACATAAATTAATAGAAATGGGGTAAGTTATAAAAGCTAGTTAGTAATAAGCCTAAGCTATTGGCCGAGCATTTATAAGTAACAATAAGTCTTCATGTTGGTTATTTGGGAGCAGGTGGTCAGGACAGGAAAACTCTGCCTATATATGCCCAGTGTTCAGGGAAGCGAGAAGAGAGCATTGGATCTCCTGAATAAGTCACAGATGTTTATGAGCTGCCATGTTGGTGCTGGGTATAGAACCCAGGTACTGCTGTAAGACTTTAAGACAATCCTGAAGCCATTTTTGACAATTCTGAATCCTCTCAGCCTCTGTGCCATAGTGCTTCCCCTCCTCCCCTGGGAACCAAGGACCTAACAGCTACACTCGCATGTACTCAGTTCCTGAACAATTACCCATATACGTATGTTTTGATTCAGTCCCCTGGGAAACGGAGTCAAAATGACCTCTTACCTCATCTGATCTGGCAACAGCTCTCCAGTCAATTATTGGTAATAGCCCTTTCAAATAAGCCAATCAGAATAGTCAAAGAACAACACCCCTTGCTTCTGTGGCCCCTTTAAAAGTAGACTGTACCAGCTATTCGAGGTCCCTCGGCTTCCCGAATGCTGGGGGACCCTGTCATGACAGAATTAATAAAATCCTCATGCTTTTGCATCGGCTGTGGTGTATGAGGTGGTCTCTGGGGGCGACTCCTCCTCAGTGTTTGGACGCTAGAGTCCAACACTGCTGAGCCATCTCTCCATCCCATAGTGTGTGTGTGTGTGTGTGTGTGTGTCTGTGCTAAAAACATTTAAAATCTCTTTTAAACAGTTTAAAGGGCCGGGCGATGGTGGCACACGCCTTTAATCCCAGCACTCGGGAGGCAGAGGCAGGCAGATCTCTGTGAGTTCGAGACCAGCCTGGTCTACAGAGCTAGTTCCAGGACAGGCTCCAAAGCCACAGAGAAACCCTGTCTCGAAAAACAAAACAAAACAAAACAACAACAACAACAACAAAAAAACAGTTTAAAGCTAGGAGCTGGAGAGGTTAGTCTGTACACCTGGTGTGTCTGTGTGCTTGTATGTATCTTCATAGAAAGTCCATGTTAAGTATTTGGTTACAGTGTAGGAAATGGACTAAAATACTGTGGGGGTGGGGCTGGAGAGATGGCTCACTGGTCAAGAGAGTTTGTTGCTCGTGCAGTAGACCCAGGTTGGTTCCCAGCACCCACATGGCACTCACAACTGTCTATAACTCCAGTTCTAAGGGCTTCAGTACTCTCTTCTGACTTCCATGGGCACTGCATTTACATGGTACACAGACATGAACGCAGGCAAAGCACCCATACACATAAAGAAATCTTTTGCCTGGCAGTGGTGGCACACACTTTTAATCCCAGCACTTGGGAGGCTGAAGCAGGTGGATCTCTGAGTTTGAGGCCAGCCTGGTCTATAAAGCGAGTTCCAGGACAGCTAGGGCTGTTACACAGAGAAATCATGTCTCAAAACAAACAAAACAAACAACAACAGAAGAAAGAAAAGGAAAGGAAAGGAGAGAGAGAGAGAGAGAGAGAGAGAGAGAGAGAGAGAGAGAGAGAGAGAGAGAACACCCCTGTCAGACTGGTCTCTAAGGAAATCTGTGGGGTGGTTATTATGAATGTGGCCCAGTGGGACTCTGGCCGGTGAGCGAGGCCCTAACACGCCTGGCAGATAGAACTTAAGTGGGAAGTTTTATTGGGGGAAGGGAAGGGAGAGAGAGAGGAAGGAGAAAGGGGGGGGGGAGAAGGGAGGAGGGGAAGGGAAGGGAGGGAAGGGGAGGGGAAGGGAGGGGGAGGAGAGAAGAGGAGACAGGGAAGGTCTGCCTGCCCTTTCATAAGAGCTTCCGGAGAGATAGGGAGTGGGCGGAGCTTATCTCTTAGAGGGACCTTTGCAACTGCGTAATGACATAGCAGCCATAGGACCCTGAGCTGACTGGGTACTGCCTGGCTTCATCCTGCCAGGTGATGGGGCCGGCATAATGCCTGAATCCTAACAGCAGTGCCTTAATGGACTATTGATACAGGCGGGCTCAGCCCACTGTGGGTGGTGCCAATCCTGGGCAGGTGGTACTCGGTGCTGTATGAAAGCAGGCTGAGGGAACGGGAAGATGGCTCAGCGGTTAAGAGCGCTTGTTCTTGCAGAGAGTGGGGTTGAATTCCCAGCACTAACACAGGCATCTATAGCTCTGGTTTCAGGGAATCTAATTCCCTCTTCTGACCTCTGTGGACATCAGGCACACACATACACATGGTGCACATAAAATAAAATAAATCTAAAAAGAAAAGAGACGACTGAGCAAGCCATAAGGAATGAGCCAAAAACAAAACAAAACAAAAAAAAAAACTGTGTTCCTGTATGCATTCTGCTCTGGTTTCTGCCCCTGGGTTCCTGTCATGAGTTCCTGCCCTCACTTCCTATCATGGTGGACTATGAGCTGTAGGATGACATGAGCCTGTCCTTCCTGCCATGGTGGACTATGAGCTGTAGGATGACGTGAGCCTGTCCTTCCTGTGATGGTGGACTATGAGCTGTAGGATGACGTGAGCCTGTCCTTCCTGTCATGGTGAGCTCTAAGATGACGTGAGCCTGTCCTTCCTGTCATGGTGGA
>NC_022027.1:4411924-4412607 GCF_000317375.1 Microtus ochrogaster | reverse complement strand
CTTCCTGTCATGGTGAGCTCTAAGATGACGTGAGCCTGTCCTTCCCTATGTTGCTTTTGTCATGGTAGTTATTGCAGTTAAAAAAAAAAGGTAGACCTCCAGAAACAGACTCTGGCATTCACACACAGCACATACACCCACACACGTACACCTTCTCTAAATAAATAAATAAATAAAGTCCTGCTCTTTCCCAGGCAGCCAAGCAGCTTGGCCTCAGAGGTGAGTGTGACTGACTTTGGAGATCCTTACCTGACCATCTGAAGCTGTGTGACATCTCTGAGCTCTGGTCCCTCCTTTATAAACCTTCAATGCTGACAAGATGGCAGCAGCAGTAATTGATGCTCTGAATGGATTCATTCAGATTGGTCCATTTCATAGTCACAGATATTTCTTTACATAGAACATCCTCATTGTACAAATAGGGAAACAGAGGCACAGATGTTATCCAGCCTCTGCTTAGTGATGCATTGCTAGTTCTGCCAGTGCCCTCAGTAAAGTAAGCACTGCACAATGACTAGGATAGAGTCAAAGGGAAGGAGAGGAAGAGGAGGAAACGGAAGAGGGAGAGGACGGGGAGAGGAGGGGGAGAAGAGGTGGAGGAGAGGAGAGGGGGGAGAGGAGGAGGAGAGAAAGGGGAGAGGAAGGAGTGAGAAGGGGAGAGGCAGGGAGAGGTGGGGGGGAGG
>NC_022027.1:4408578-4411113 GCF_000317375.1 Microtus ochrogaster | reverse complement strand
GAGAGGAGGGGGAGAGGAGGGGAGAGGAGGGGGAGAGGAGGGGAGACTGTAGGGGCCGAATCATGCAGGCCCATATTCCTACACTGTCTGGTAGTCAGAGAATTCTGAGCAACTGACAAGGTGCAATTGGCACCTGCCACACAGAAGGTGGTTGCCTAGCCTTTTGATGGAAGAGATGTTTTTCAGTCTATATGACAAACTAGGCATAGACCTGTTGTATAGACGTGACCAAAGTCGTCCCCTCCCCTGCTAGGAAACAATGCTAAGGAAGTTTGCATTACCTGCTCCCTCTGTTCACCTTGATATAAAAGCTGTTTGGAAAATAAATGCAGGTGATTTTTCAGAATGTGATTTCAGATAGTCAGGATCTGAATGATCCCCGAACTCCCTCCCGATCCTGTCTGAATAGTGTATTCCCAAGCCTCCACTCCGGTATAAGAAATGATTTATGTCAGGGCTGATCCCCAACAAATGGCGCCCAATGTGGGGCTTACCGGTGAACCCTGAAAAACATGAAAGAATGACCAGACATACGGAGGAGGATGTGAGGAACCTGTGAGAGAAAATTGCACCACATAAGTGAGTGATGAGCGCTCAGATTTAAGTAGTAGAATTTAAAAGGCAAAAGAGAGAAGCAGGAGAGTAAATCTGGAGTAAAGCTTTTATAGTTATAAATATGGGACAAGGAGATCATATTCGGTTATGTATGTTGATAGCTAAAGGAGCTAAAGTGGACCAGAAGAAACAAGGGCAGAGATATTTAGAGTTTGAAAATAGCATATTCCTGCCCTTGTGCTGGTCGTGTACCCAGAGGCACCAGCTTTGCCCCCCGTAGCTTCTATTGCTACTGAAAGGGTGGGAAGAACGTACGGTGGCGTTTGGCCCAAGAATCACCTAGGTTACCTCTGAGATTGCGGAAGGCCGCGCACAAGCGTCGTAGCCAGCTGAGTCTACTCCGCCTGCGCAGTGGAGCGAGAAAGGCAAGCAGGAGACAAAGTTTAGAGAGCTAATTTTTAACTCCCAGTCAGCGCACAGAGCAGGTCAATAGAAATGCATAGAAGCTAAGATTTGACCCATGAGCCAAGGAGCTTATACGGGTAATTACAGAGCTTTTACAGAGGAGAGGGTTCAAGAATTCTCCTAATTTTATGATTACAAGTTAAAATAAAAAGGCAAGGGTAGTAAAAATCGGCCCAGCTACACCTGAGGGAGCTTGTGACCGCATGCTACGGTCTTAGAGTAGTCACGCCAGCAGACACCAGAGATCCTGCATATGTCCCAGCCGCCCCAGCACGGCATGGCCTATGCCCAGGCAGAGCAAGGAATGAGGAATGGGCACTTCCTGCTCCCTAGTACAGCAGGAAGGCCAAGCCAAGCGGAGGACCGAGGGACCGTGCCCTGTCCCTTGGTGCACAGCTAGGCTTCATTCAGCTCAGAGCCAAGTCTAAACAGAAAGGCTACAAAAACGGTAGCCTCAGGAAGCTGCAGCTTCAGGACAGTTAGGAATAAAAATAAGCAGGTTAACTATGCCTTCTTTTTTCCACTGCACATTTTTTTGCTTCTTTGTCAAAAATCTGCTGTTGGTAGGTGTGTGGATTGAAATCAGTTCCTTGCGTCCCCCTGTCTGTCTTTATGCCAATATCAAGCTGTTTTCAGTAACTGTGGCTGTGTAGTGAATTTTAAAGTCAGAGATTGTGATGCCTTTAGAAGTTCCTTTATTGTACAGGGTTGTTTAGGCTATCCTGAGTTTTTGTTTCTCCATATAAAGTTAGGTTTGTTCTTTCAAGGTCTGTAAAGAATTTTGCTGTAATTTTAATGGGCATTTGCATTGAATCTGTAAATTGCTTTTGGTAAGATTGTCATTTTCGCTACGTTGGTTCTACCTTCCCAAGAGAATAGGAGATCTTTCCATTTTCTGGTGTCTTCAGTTTCTTTCTTCAAAGATTTAAAATTTTTGTCATACAGGTTTTTCCGTTTGTTTAGTTAAGAGTTACTTCAAGATATCTTTTTTTATTTGTGGCTATTGTGATGAGAAATGGTTTTTGCCAGGGCTGGTCCCTGACAGGAGACAAGAGGAAGAGGGGGTGGACTAGGAAGAGGAGGGAGGAGGAGCGGAGGGGAGGCTGGGAGGAAGAAAGGAGCAAGAGCCATCCAGTATCTTCACACAGCAGTAACTAAAGCAGGCTGTGTAGAAAGGAGTGGCCACAACTAGAGGCATAACATCCAGCTTCTTTCCTGTACCTGAGCGTGACAAAGGCAGCTTCTGATAGCCTGGCCCACTGGATCAGGGGAAGTGGGGACGACCACCCAGAATGAGCTATGGGTGTGGACCACAGTTGGAAACCTGCTACTTTGTAATCTCAAAGGAAGGAAAGAAAAATGAACTATTTAACCTTTTACCGTATTCCCCACTTTCAGTATAAAATACACCTGAACAGCCTCTTAGAAATGGCTTGTTGGGCCAGGCGGTGGTGGTGCACGCTTTTAATCCCAGCACTCGGGAGGCAGAGGCAGGCGGATCTCTGTGAGTTCGAG
>NC_022027.1:4404819-4405271 GCF_000317375.1 Microtus ochrogaster | reverse complement strand
ACTAATGGAAGCTCACCAACATCAACTAGCCTGGGAGTGAAGGAGCATGGGATCAAATTAGTCCCTTTGAATGTGGTTGACAGTTAGGGCAGACTAAGGGGCCACAAACAGTGGCACTGAAATTTGTCTCTACTGCATGTACTGGCTTTTTGGGATCCTATTCTCTTTGGATGTATACCTTACTCAATCTAGATGTAGTAGGGAGGGCCTTGGACTTGCCCCAGAGCCAAGTGCCTTGTCTTCTCTTAGGATTGTAGGAGGGAGGGGTGGCAGGTTTTGTGCAGGGAGCGAGAGGAAGGAAGGTTGTGGGAATTTCTATTGGTATTTTTAAAAAAAGAAAATAAGATCCCTCCTTTTACTACCTCCTAGAGACATACCTAGCCATCAATGATAGGGATTATTTTATGGTAAAAAAGTGGAGAAAGATCTTTATCGCAACTCAGAACAAAAAC
>NC_022027.1:4377661-4378586 GCF_000317375.1 Microtus ochrogaster | reverse complement strand
AAAAGCATGGGATAAAACCAGACTCTCTGAACATGGCAGACAATGAGGGCTGATGAGAAGCCAAGGACAATAACACTGGCTTTTGATCCTACTGCATGTACTGGCTTTGTGAGAGCCTAGCCTGTTTGGATGCTCAACTCCTAGACCTGGATGGAGGGGGGAGGGCCTTGGACTTCCCACATTGCAGGGAACCCTGTCTGCTTTTAGCACTGCAATGGGTGGGGGAAAGCAGTTGTGGAAGGGGCAGAGAAGTGGGGGGAGGGGTTGAGGATTGAGGGGAGGGGGAGGGAAATGGGAGGCAGGGAGGGGGTGGAAAGTTTTTCAATAATAATAATAATAAACCTTCCTACCAAAAAAAAGCCCAGGACCAGATGCTTTCAATGCAGAATTCTACCAGAACATCCAAGAAGAGCTAATACCTATACTCGTGATGGAGGAAGGTCATTGGTTAATTATAATAAAGAAACTGCTTGGCCCTCATAGGTTAAAACATAGGTTGAAGGAGTAAACAGAACGGAATGCTAGGAGGAAGAGGAAGTGAGCTCAGAGGCCATGCTCCCCTCTCCCAGGCAGACATGATGAAGCAAGCCGCCAGGTCAGACATGATGCATCTTTCCCAGTAAGACTGATGCTACACAGATTACTCAAAATGGGTTAGGCAAAATATGAGAACTGGCCTGTAAGAAGCTAGAGCTAGTGGGCCAAGCAGTGTTTAAAAGAATACAGTTTGTGTGTTGTTATTTCGAGTTTAAAGCTAGCCAGGCGACCAGGAGCTCGGGTGGCAGGAACATAGCCCGCAGCTCCTACAACATACTACTTAATGTATTTCACAAAATAGAAACAGAAGAGTCATTGCCAAACTTTTTTTTTGAAGCTACAGTTACCCTGATACCAAAACCACCCAAAGACTCAACTAAGAAAGAGA
>NC_022027.1:4373311-4377561 GCF_000317375.1 Microtus ochrogaster | reverse complement strand
CGCTGGTTTCTGGTGGCTTCATGTTGCTTTTCAGCTTGTTGGGTGAATTCTTGCATTGGCGTCTGCCCATCTCTTCTTCCAAATGCTCCCTTATGGATCTTCTTTTACCAAATCAGGTCTCCTTGTCTACTGATGTACCTTCCCAGTGATGGCTCTCCCCAGTGATGGCTCTCCTGGTGCCGAGATCAGATCTCCATGACCAATGATGGCTCTCCCCAATGCTGGCTCTCCCCAATGCTGGCTCTCCCCAATGTTGGCTCTCCTGGAGCCAAGAGATCAGGTCTCCATGCTGGTTGGGTAGCTTGCAAACAAAGCGCCTACCTTGCTTAGTGCAGGCAGGCTATAGAAACCAAGGAACTCCCGCCCGCTTGGGTGCCCTGAGGATTCGGACCGAGTGCCCAGACAGGCTGGGCTGGGTGATGTTATGTGTCGAAAGAGGGCAATGGGGCCAAAGTGGGGAAGGTTCTGGATGCCGGCAGGTTTCTTTTTTAATGGGACTCTAGCCGTGGCTTTTGCTGCCACTTTGGTAGAAATCACAAGTGGCCTATATGCCTATGGAGGTATCTCAATTTACTTGTTATTAGGTTTTAGTTTTCTTCTTAATGTTATATCAGTATGGAAGTATGTGGTATTAATTGATAGGCTTAATACCATGATAGGCAAAATTGACTCCTTTTCTAAGGGTACTAGGAACTTACCTGAAAGGGTCCAAGCTGTTGAATTTGACTTTCAGAAGTTATCAAAGTTTTGATAAGGTAACAGACAAAATATAACTCCAGGATGGCAACTTACATGACATACAGTTCAAGGAGGAGATATTATCTTTAAAAGGAAACATTAAGACCTTGGAATCACAGTTAAGGAAAGGGGACCAAAAAACTGATACCTTAGTGGAATCACTAGAAACACATGCATGTCAGAAGATTCAGGATTTCAGAGAGACAATGATAAAAAGATTTGTAATGATTGAAGAAATTATTGGAACTGGTGAACAGAGTAAGAAGGCACAAGGGCAGGATACAATGCAACCATGAGCTGTTAGAACTCAGGGCTATCCCCCATGATTTCTCACAGTTAGCTTCAGCGGTCCTTGAATATGGACCTTCCTTGATGTTTGGAGTTTATTTCAGGGAAGAATCCAAATATATGGAACAGCAAGGAAGAGCAAAAGGTGTGGAGGTTTCAAAGGATCAAATTCTTGGTGTAGGAGCTTACACTGATCCACAGATCCAAGCTCTTTATGATGATGAATTATTGTCCCTATGCCACAAGGCAGCCTTAAATGCCTGGGATAGATTGCCAGAACCAGGAAGAAAGGTAGAGTCATATACTAGGGTTAGGCAGGGACAAGGAGAACCCTATACTGACTTTTTGCAAAGATTAATTAAGGCTCTGAACACAGGAGTAACAGACCTAGAAGCTAGATGACTAATTCTTGAATCACTGGCTTTTGAAAATGCAAACTTATACCGCAAAAAGATAATTGGGCATTCATCCAGCACCTATGGATGAATGGATCCAGCATACCATGAATTTTCAGACCTTTAATTACAATGACAAATCTTGGGTAGGAGAAGCAATTTCCAAAGCAATGAGGGGACATCAACCTACCAAATGTTTTAATTGTGGTAAATTTGAACATCTAAAAAGGGATTGCAGGCAAGGTATTTCTAGAAATAACACTTCATCTGGGAATGGCAGGAATAAGAAACCTCGGCCTTCAGGTATATGTAGGAGGTATGGTAAAGGACAACATTGGATGAATGAATGAAGATCAACAACAGACAGACAAGGCAACCCAATATCATCGGGAAACTCCCTGAGGGGCCTCTTGCAGGCCCCCAAGCCAAATGTGGCCCAGTCATTCCCAGTAACTGTGGAGGACATGTCACACCAGGAAAATAAAAACTCTAGAAGGTTCTGTACAAGATCATAGGTTCTAAATGATGCAAATTTGGAGGATAAGTCAGAATTCAATTAGGAAATAAGAAGCGTATATTTTGGCAAACTTCTATAAATGATCAGAGACCAAAGCTGAGAGTGCATATAAATGGAATTGTGATTGTTGGCTTGATAGACACAGGAGTAGATGTGAGTATCATCACTCCAGAATCTTGGCATCCAAATTGGCCTCGTCAAGAGGCAGATGTTCAATTACTAGGAACTGGAACCATACCTTGAGTTAAAGCACGAGATGGGTTGACTGTATTGGGCCAGAAGGTCGAAGAGAAAAGCTAAGGTCATATGTAGCTGATATTGCAATAAATTTGTGGAGCCATGACCTGCTACAACATGGAATACTGAGATTAACATTCCTGCAGTCTCAGGAACTCATAATTCTGGGAAGGATGTGATGGAGGAAGGTCATTGGCTAATAAAGAAACCGCCTTGGCCCATTTGATAGGCCAGCCTTTAGGTGGGTGGAGTAAACAGAACAGAATGCTGGGAGGACGAGGAAGTGAGCTCAGACGTGATGCCGCTCTTCTCCAGGGCAGACGCAATGAAGCACTTACCGGGAAGATTCTAGCCTACGTCCATCCTGGGTCGGAGCTTCATCGATCGTGTCTGCCCGGGAGAGGGGAGCATGGCCTCTCTGAGGCGTCTGCCCCCGAGAGGAGAGCTGTCAAGTCTGAGCTCACTTCCTCTTCCTCCCAGCATTCTGTTCTATTTACTCATCCCACCTATGTTTTAACCTATGAGGGCCAAGCAGTTTCTTTATTGCTTAACCAATGAAATCAACAGATTGATATATGACACTCCCACATCACAAAACATTCAGAAATTTCTGGGACACAATAAAAAGACCAAACGTAAGAATAATAGGGGTAGAAGAAGGAGAGGAAGTATAGCTCAACGGCCCAGAAAATATACTTGGCGCACGCCTTTAATCCCAGCACTCGGGAGGCAGAGGCAGGAGGATCTCTGTGTTCCAGGAAAGGCTCCAAAACCACAGAGAAACCCTGACTCGAAAAACCAATTTCTAACTTCTAATGTGAAGTTGACTTCAAACTAAAATCAATCAGAAGAGACGGAGAGGGACATTTTATGCTCATAACAGGAACAATATGTCAGGATGAAGTCTCAATCCTGAATATCTATGCCCCTAATATAGAAGCACCCACTTCTGTAAAAGAAACATTACTAAAACTCAAGGCAGTCATCAAACCGCACACACTAATAGTAGGAGACTTCAACACTCCACTAACACCAATGGACAGGTCAATCAGACAGAAACCTAACAGAGAAATAAGAGAATTCATGGAGGTAATGAATCAAATGGACTTGACAGACATCTACAGAACATTCCACCCAAATAGGAAAGAATATACTTTCTTTCCCACAGCACATGGAACCTTCTCGAAAATCGACCACATAGCCGGTAACAAAGCACACTTCCACAGTTATAATAAAATATTAGTATAACCACCTGTGTCTTAATCACTTGGATTAAAGTTAGAATTCAACAACAATGCTACCCCCAGAAAGCCTACAAACTCATGGAAACTGAACAGTCAACTACTGAACCACACCTGGATCAAGGAAGTAATAAAGAAAGAAATTAAAGTCTTCCTTGAATTTAATGAAAATAGAGACACAACATACTCAAACCTATGGGACACTATGAAAGCAGTGCTAAGAGGAAAGTTCATAGCACTAAGTGTCCACTTAAAGAAAACAGAAAAAGCACACATTGGAGACTTAACAGCCTACCTGAAAGCTCCAGAAAAAAAGAAGCAGATTCTACTCCAGGAGGAGTAGAAGACTGTAAATAATCAAACTGAGGGCTGAAATCAACAAAATAGAAACCCCCCTCCAAAAAAACAATCCAAAGAATCAATGAAACAAAAAGCTGGTTCTTGGAGAAAAATCAACCATATTAGTAAACCACTATCCAAACTAATAACAAAAAAGAGAGAGAACACACAAATCAATAAGATCAGAAATGAAAAGGGGGACATAACCACAGACACAGAGGAAATTCAGAGAATCATTAGATCTTACTACAAAAGCCTGTATGACACAAAATTGGAAAATGTAAAAGAGATGGATGGTATTTTAGATAAATACCATATACCAAAGTTAAACCAGGACCAGATGAACAATCTAAATAGACCTGTTAGTCGCGAAGAGCTGGAAGCTGATATCAAAGATCTCCCTACCAAAAAAAGCCCAGGACCAGATGATTTCAATGCAGAACTCTACCAGAACTTCCAAGAAGACCTAATACCTATACTCCTTAATGTATTTCA
>NC_022027.1:4370238-4370899 GCF_000317375.1 Microtus ochrogaster | reverse complement strand
TACTCAGCGGTAAAAAACAATGACATCTTGAATTTCGCATGCAAATGGATGGAAATAGAAAACACTATCTTGAGTGAGGTAACCCAGACCAAAAAGATGGACATGGGATGTACTCACTGGTAATTGGTTTCTAGCCATAAATAAAGGACATTGAGCCTATAATTTGTGATCCTAGAGAAGCTAAATAAGAAGGTGAACCCCCCCAAAAAACATATAGTGATCCTCCTGGATATTGGAAATAGACAAGATTTCTGGGCAAAAATTGGGAACTTAGGGTGGGGTGTGATGGGGGTAAGGGGAGATTGGGAGAGATAAGTGAGAAGGGGAGGATGGGGGGAGCTTGGGGAATGGGATGGTTGGGGTAAAGGAAGGGTGGATATGGGAGCAAGGAAGTATATATCCTAATTAAGGGAGCCATCTTAAGGTTGGCCAGAGACTAGACTCTAGAGGGGCTCCCAGGTGTCCAGAGAGATGTCCCCAGTTAGTTCCTTGGGCAGCTGAAGAGAGGGAACCTGAAATGGCTGTATCCTATAACCACACTGATGAATATCTTGCCTATCACCATAGAACCTTCATCTGGTGATGGATGGAGATAGAAACAGAGACCCACATTGGAGCACCAGATTGAGCTCCCAAGGTCCCAATGAGGAGCAGAAGGAGG
>NC_022027.1:4364797-4369240 GCF_000317375.1 Microtus ochrogaster | reverse complement strand
CACCCACCTATGTTCTAAGCTATGAGCCCAAGCAGTTTGTTTATTACTCAACCAATGAAATCAACAGATTGATATATGACACTCCCACATCATCTCACTTTTCGAACTCATGTATGGGCAGCCGGTTCTAACCCCGGACTTCCACCTAAAACCTCCCCCCTTCCTGATCACCTGCTCATGCCACTAGTAACCCATCTAAGCTCACTACTGTGGGATTTTAACGACCACTCATTACCATGTGCTAATCCATGTCCACCGCCGATTAAAATAGGAGATCAGGTATTATTTCCCCTCCCAGGTCAACATCCCTCATCCTTTTCCCCTAAATGGCAGTGTCCCCTCAGAGTAGTTCTTTTGACTCCCACAACTGGTAGGCTCAAAGGAATTCCTCACTGGATTCACCTGTCACATCTTAAACCGTTTATTCCTCCAGCTCAAGACAATCCCTCATACACGGTAACTCAGACAGGACCTTGTTCTCTTAAGTTCCAGAGGACACCAAATTCAGCTCCCCTTACTCCAGTCCAAGAAAAATAGTGGTCCCATCCTTCATTTAACTCTCTTATGCCAACACACTCTCCCTTCTTCTTTTCCTATGTGTGGGCTCTCCAAATACTTCCAATGTCACGTTCAAATCTCAAAATAACCACTCAGCTGTTGTTACAGAAATCAACATCAGACACAGAGGCAAAGGTTCAGGTGGTAAGCAAATCTTAACAAAGTCCCTTGACATAACAGGTTTGCCACTGACTACAGCAGTGTCTCCTGGATGTTAAGGTAATGCCCAAAGCATCATACACAGTTAAGAATTTATTTCTTTTAACACATTTTCTTTAAGCTCCAGGGAGCCAGCTTGACCCACCTGAACGTACTGGACTCGAACGGAGTAAGTACTCAAACGGAATAAGTATCATTTACTTTTTCATTCTTGGCCTCGAAAACTCTAAAGCCCCCCTACCTCAAACCCTGAAGCCCCCCTGCCTCAAATCTCCCCTTTGATTTTTTCCCCCTCTCCTAACGTGACATATCTCTTCAACATAGTTCTTGAAGTTTTAGCAATAACAATAAGACAACATAAGGAGATCAAGGGGATTCAGTTTGGAAAGGATGAAGTTAAACTTTCATTATTTGCAGATGATATGATAGTGTATATAAGTGACCCCAGAAATTCTACCAGAGAACTCATACAGCTGATAAATACCTTCAGTTAAGTGGCAGGATACAAAATCATCTTAAAAAAATCAGTAACCCTCCTATACACAAAGGATAAAGAAGCTGAGAGGGAAATCAGAGAAGCATCACCTCTCACAATAGCCACAAATCACATAAAATATCTTGGGGTAACACTAACAAAGGATGTGAAAGACCTATTTGACAAGAACTTTCTGTCATTGAAGAAAGAAACAGAAGAAAATACCAGAAAATGGAAAGATCTCCCATACTCTTGGATAGGAAGGATCAACATAGTAAAAATAGCAATCTTACCAAAGACAATCTACAGATTCAATGCAATCCCCATCAAAATCCAAACACAATTCTTCACAGACCTTGAAAGAACGATACTCAACTTCATATGGAAAAACAAAAACCCAGGATAGCCAAAACAATCCTATACAATAAAAGTACTTCCAGACATTACGATCCCTGACATCAAGGTCTATCTATTACCGAGCTACAGTAATGAAAACAGATTGTTATTGGTATAAAAACAGAGACATTGACCAATGGAATCTAATTGAAGACCCAGATATTAAATCACACACCTATGAACACCTAATTTTTGACAAAGAAGCAAAAAAGATACAATGGAAGAAAGAAAGCATCTTCAACAAACGGTGCTGGGATAACTGGATGTCAACCTGTAGAAGAATGAAAATGGATCCATATCTGTCGCCATGCACAAAATTAAAGTACAAATGGATTAAAGGCTTCAATATAAATCCGACCACACTGAACCTCATAGAAAACAAAGTGGGAAGTAACCTTCAATGCATGAGCACAAAAGACCACTTCCTAAATATAACCCCAGTAGCACAGACAATAAGAGCATCAATAAATAAATGGAACTTCCTGAAACTGAGAAGCTTCTGTAAAGCAAAGGACACAGTCAATAAGACAAAAATAAGCCTACTGAATGGGAAAAAACTTCACCAACCCCACATTAGACAAAGGACTTATTTCCAAAATATATAAAGAACTCAAGAAATTAGACATTAAAATTCTAAATAACCCAATTAAAAAGTGGTGTACTGAACTAAACAGAGAATTCTCAACAGAAGAGTTTCAAATGGTCAAAAGATAATTAAGGACATGTTCTTCCTTAACTATCAGGGAAATGCAAATCAAAACAACTTTTAGATTCCATCTTATACCTGTCAGAACGGCTAAGATCAAAAACACTAATGATAGCTTATGCTGGAGAGGTTGTGGAGCAAGGGGAACACTCATCCATTGCTGGTAGAAATGCAAACTTGTGCAACTACTTTGGAAATCAGTGTGGTGGTTTCTCAGAAAACTGGGACTCTATTTACCTCATAATCCAGCAATTCCACTCTTGGGAATATACCCAAAAGATGCTCAATCATACTATAAGAGCATTTGTTCAACTATGTTCATAGCAGCATTATTTGTAATAGTCAGAACCTGGAAACAACCTAGATGCCCCTCAACTGAAGAATGGATAAAGAAAGTGTGGCACATCTACACATTACTCAGCAGTAAAAAATAATGATACCTTGAATTTCGCATGCAAATGGATGAATTAGAAAACATTATCCTGAGTGAGGTAACCCAGACCCCCAAAAAACAAATATGGTGTGTACTCACTCATAAGTGGATACTAGTCATAAAAAAAGGGGCAATGAGCCTATAGTTCAGGATCCTAGAGAAACTAAGTAATAAGGTGAACCCCCCCAAAAATCATATATAGACCCACCTGGAAATTGGAATCAGACAAAAATTTGGGAGAAGAGGGGCAGGGGATAGAAGGAAGGGGTAAAGGGGGGGTTGAGGAGAACTTGAGGGAACGGGATAGTCAAGATAAAGGAAGGACAGATATGAGAGCAGGGAAAGTGATATCTTGATTGAGGGAGCCATTATAGATTTAGCAAGAAACCTTGCTCTAGAAAAATGCCCAAGAATCCACAGGGATGACTCCAGTTAAGACCTTAAGCAACAGAGGAGCGAGCATCTGAACTGACCTTACCCTGTAGTCAGACTGATGATTATCTTAAATATCACCATGGAACCTTTGTCCAAAAACATATGGAAACTAGGCAATAACCCACATCAGAGCACTGGACTGAACTCCCAAGATCCAGTTGAAGAGTGGAAGGAGGGAGATTATGAGCAAGGAATTCAAGACCATAAGGGGGTCATCCACTGAGATAGTTTGCTTGAGCTAATAGTAGCTCACCAGCTCCAATTGGACTGGGAGTGAACGAGCATATGAACAACCAAGCCCCTCTGATGGGGGTTGACAGCTGGGGCAGACTGCGAGGCCATTGATAGTGACACTGGGATGTGTCTCTACTGCATATACCGGCTTCATGGGATCCTATTCTCTTTGGATATAAACCTTTCTCAACCGAGATGTAGTAGGGAAGACCACAGGGCAGAGTGCATTGCACCACTTTAGGGTTGGAGGGGTAAGGTGGGAGGGTCTGTGGAGGGAGAGGGAGGGGACTGGGAGAAGGGGAGGGAGTGGAAAATTGGATTGTTATTTTTTAAGTAATAATAAAAATTTAAAAAAAAACAATCACTGGTCATTAACATCCCTTAATATCAATGGACGCAACTCATCTAAAAAAGACACAAGCTAAAGAATAGGTATACACGAAACACATTTCAACTTCATAGACACATTACCTCAGAGTAAAGGGTTGGGAAAACAGTTTTCAATCAAATGGACCTAAGAAACAAGCAGGTGTAACTATCCTAATATCTAGGAAAATAGACTTCAAACTAAAATTAATCAAAAGTGATGGAGAAGGGCATTTCATAGTCATCACAGGACAAATACATCAAGATGAACTTTCAATTCTGAGCATCTATGCCCCAAATACAAGAGCACCCACATTTTTAAAAGAAACATTCCAAAATCTTAAATCACTTATCGAACCCCATACACAAATATCAAGAGACTTTAACACCCCACCCTCATGAATGGACATAGTCCCAGGCTCTGCAACATCTCAGTAAATATCACAGTCCCAGGATTCGCAGCATCTCTGACACTTTCAGAACCCTAGTCTAGCGTCAAAGACACCATCCAGCATCCTGGGCTTCGCAGCATCTCTGACCCCATCAGCTTCCAGGCATTTTTAGCGTCTTACACTTTCACTGTCCTCGGCTTTGCTGAATCCCCGATCAGCAACACAGGCACAGTCCCAGGCTCTGCAGCATCTCAGAACTTGTCACAGTCCCAGGATTCGCATCATCTTT
>NC_022027.1:4361669-4364552 GCF_000317375.1 Microtus ochrogaster | reverse complement strand
GCTGGGAATATACCAGGTAAGCACAGCTATGTGGTGATATACAGATTAATAGGAATGAGTTAAATTAATGTAAAAGTTAGCCAATAAGAAGTTAGAACTAAAGGGCCAAGCAGTGTTTTAATGAATACAATTTCAGGGCTAAGCTAGTCGGGCAGCTGGGAGAAACAAGGTGGCCCTACCACTACAGACATCACTAAATTCAGGGCTTCCCAGCATCCCTGATCCCCAAAAGTCAGTGTCCTTGGCTTTTCAGCATCTCCATCCCCAACAACATCACCATTCTAGTCTTTGAAGCATCTGTGACATCATCAGTGTCCCAGGCTTTCAGCATCCCTTTCTTTGTAGCATCCCTAATGCCGTCACCATCATGGGCTTCAAACAATCCCCATCTTCTTCAGAGTCCAGACCTTCACAGCATCCATGGCTTTGCAACATTACCTACTCCACCATCATCCAGGATTCTGCAGCATCTCCAACAACTTCACTGTCCTGAGCTTCAGGGCATCCCTGATACTGACAGTGTCCTGGGCTCTGCAGAATTCCTGACACCTTCAGCGTCCAGGGCTTCACAGCAACCCTGATCCCCAACACTTTCAGCATCCTTGGCTTCAAAGCATCCACAATCACTGAGAGTCAATGCCCAGGGCTTTGCAGTATTCCCAACACCATCAGGATCCTGGGCTCAGCAGCATCCCTGACACTGTCAGCATCCATGGCTTCACAGCACCCCTGACACCACCAGTGTCCCAGGTTTTGCAGCATCTCTGTGATAATGCCAGGGTCCAGTTTTTCCCAGCATCCCCAACACCATCAGCATTTCCTGCTTGGCAGCATTCCCAACAACATCAATGCCCAAGGCTTCACAGCATCCCCTATCCCCAACACAGTCACCATCCCAGACTTAGCAGCATGTCCGACACCTTCAGTGTCCTGGGCTTTGCGGCATCTACAACACCGTTCAAAACTGGGTTTCCCTGCATCTCCAAAATGGTCAACATCCTGGTCTTTCCAGCCTCCCTGGTCCCCTTACCAATCATCTTCCCATCCTTTGGAACATTCCCAACATCAGAACCCGGGCTTAGCAGCATCTCCAGCACCATTACCATCCTGGGCTTGGAAGGATCACCAACATCATCAGTGTCCACAGCTTCACTCACAGCATCCTTGTCTTTGCAGCATCCCTAACCCCATCAGAATCCAGGGCTTTGCAGCATCTCAGACACCTTCACTGTCATGGGCTTCACAGCATCCCTGGCTTCATAGCATCCCCGACACTATCAGTGTCAATGGCTTTGCAGCATCCCCAACAGTGTTATAATCCCAGGCTTCACAGAACAATTCACCATCAAAGTCCAGGGCTTCATAACATCCTTGGCTCTGCAGCATCACCAGCACTGTCAGGGTCCAGGTCTTCACAGCATCTATGATCCCCAACAATATCTGTGTCCCAGGCTTCGCAGCATTCTGGGCTTTACAGAATCACCAACACCATCTCCATACTGGGCTTATTTGCATCCCCAATAGGGTCAACATCCTGGACTTTCCAGCCTCCCTGGTCACCTTACACAGTCACCTTCCCAGCCTTTGGGGGCATTCCTGACATCATCAGCACCCTGGGCTTCGCAGCATCTCCAGCACCATCACCGTCCCGGGCTTCTAAGCATGGCCAACATCAGCAACCAGAGCGTCATTCATATCATCCCTGTCTTTGCAGCATCCCCAATCCCATCAGAGTCCAGGGCTTTGCAGCATCTCAGACATATTCACTGTCCTGGGTTTTGCAGCATCCCTGACATCATCAGCATGCAGGCTTTCACAGCATCCCTGGCTTCACAGTATCCCTGACATTTTCAGCATCCAGGGCTTTACAACATCCCCAACAGTGACCATCCTGGATTCCCAGTATCTCCAATCCCCGACACAGTCACCTTCAAGGGCTTCACAACATTTCTGGGTTCTCTGCATTCCTACTCTGTCAACATCCAGGGCATCTTAGCATCCTTGAACCCTCAGCATCCAGGGCATCACAGCATCCCTGACACAATCACCATCCTGTCCTTTGCAGTATGTCTGAAACCATCAGGGCTATGGGATTCACTGCATCGTTGACACCATCAGCATCCCCAGTTTTACAGCATCTCTGAAACAGTCACCATCCCGGGATTCGCAGCATGCCCCAAATCATCAGCATCTTGGGCTTCCCAACATCCCAGACAAGTCCGCATCCTGAGATTCACAGCATCCTGTCTTTGACACAGTCAGTGTTTGAGGCTTTGCAGCATCCTCTACATCATCAGCATCTTGGGCTTCCCAACATCCCAGACGCTGTCAAGAGTCCTGAACTTCACAGCATCCTGTCTGTGACACAGTCAGTGTTTGAGGCTTTGCAGCATCCTCTGCATCATCAGCATCCAGGGCTTCGCAACATTTTCATCTTTGAAGCATCACCATCAGCATTCATGGTTCCACAGCATCCCTGAAACTGTCAGCATCCCAGCTTCACATCAGTCCCAACACCATCAGAATCCAGGGCTTCGTAGCATCCCCAAACGCTGACACAATCACTGACCTGAGCTTTGCAGCATCTCTGCAATTGTCAGTGTCCAGGGCATCGCAGCACTGATGACACAGTCAGCGTCCTGGGCTTTGCAGAATCTCCGGCACCTTCATGGTCTTGGGTTTCACAACATTCCTGACACCATCAGTGTCTTGGGCTTTGCAGCATTCCCCAATCCCTGATACAGTCATCTTCCCAGGTTTCCAGTGATGTGGGAATGATTTCTTATTAATAAAGAAACTGCCTAGGCCCATTTCATAGGCCAGCCCTTAGGTAGGCGGAGAAAACAGAACAGGATGCTGGGAGAAAGAAGCTGAGTCAGTGAG
>NC_022027.1:4325608-4334300 GCF_000317375.1 Microtus ochrogaster | reverse complement strand
ACTCCAAAGAAACCTACTGTCCAGCACATATAATCTTCAACACTGAACACTGACCACTCCAAAGAAACCTACTGTCCAGCAATATGATCTTCAACACTGGACACTGACCACTCAAGCCTTGGCTGCTATTCCTTTCATACACAGAAAAATCTTTCCTTTCTAAGTCAAAACTCCTGTCACCATCAATATACGGATGACCCAATAGCCTCTGAATGCTCTTAAAGCCTAGTGGGTTTGTTTGTTTGGGTGTCTGAAGACAGGGTTTCTCTGTGTAACAGCTCTCCCTGTCCTGGAACTTGCTTTGTAGACCAGGCTGCCCTCCAACTCACCTGCCTCTGCCTCTAGAGTACTGGGATTACAGGCATGCTCCATCACTGCATCCCCAACTCCATCAGCGTCACTGGTTTCGCAGCATCCCTGATGTACTCAGCATCCAGGGCATTGCAGCATCCACTACGTGGTCAGCATTCTGGGCTTTTACAGCATCCTCAACACTGTCAGTGTCCAGGACTTCACATCATCCCAACAATGTCAGTGTCCTTGACTTAGCAGCATCCCCTGTCCTGCCACCTGGCTGCATCTCCAGCCCAATCCTCTCTCTGCCACCACTTACATCTGGAACCCTCGTTCTCCATAGTCAGCAGCTCCCTGGACACCAAGACAGGCATGCAGTCCCCAGAAGATGACGAAGTTGTGGGAAGAGACAGGAGTTAGTCAGCTTTGGAGATCCTCACTTCTAAAGCAGCAGGAGAGAAATGAACCCAGGTGGAGGAAGACGCGGGGGCGGGGGGTGGGACCAAGGCTGCAATTGGTGGAAACTCTGAGGTGGGCGGTGACAATGGGGGAGGGAGGAGAATCCCGTGCAGTGGGAGTGGCTGAAACCTGGGTTAACTGAGGAGAGATGCGGGGGTGGACACAGGGTGGGTGGAACACTGCAGAAGTTCACCTGGGACCTAGTCCACCCCCACAGGGATCCAGCACACAGCACAAAGGTCTCCCTTGTTATTGATGGAAAAGTATCCATGAGGGCCTTGGTTTAACAAACAAATTCAAGATGAAGAATGTCCTGTGAGGACTTTGTGATTCTATTTTTGTTCTTGTTTGGGGAGGTTTCTATAGTCTTGAGTTTGTGGCAATCCTGCTTGTCTCCAAATTTCCGAAATTATAAGTGAGAACCAGCACACCAAAGTTCTCTATCAAGTTGTGTGTGTGTATGTATGCGTGTGTGTGTGTGTGTGTGTGTATAAAACGTATATATGATACATATGTATGTATACACATACATACATACACACACGCACACACACACACATATACACACACAACCTCAAGACTACAGAAAGAACAAAAGTAGAATCACAAAGGCCTCACAGGACAGTCTTCATCTTGAGTTTTTTTTTTGCTAAACCAAGCCCCTCATGGACTCTTCCAGCAATAACAAGGGAGACCTTTGTGCTGGATCCTGGTGGGGGTGGACTAGGCCCCCAGGAGAGCTTCTGAAGTGTTCCGCCCACGCTGTGGCCTCCCCTATCCCCACATCCGGCCTCAGCCAACCCAGGTTTCAAACCTGGCCCCTGCAAGATTTTCGCCCTCTTCCCCCATTGTCACACCCCACCTCTGAGTTTCCACCAATTCCCTGCATTAGTCCTGTGCCCTTCCCCCACCCCGTGTTTTTTCCCACCTGAGTTCATTTCTCTCCTGCTGTTTTGGGAGTGAGGATCTATCTCCAAGGTGACCTAACTCTATTCTGTTCCCACAGCTTTGTCTTCTGGAGACTGCAAGCCTGTCTTGGTGTCCAGGGAGCTACTGACTGCTGTGAGCGAGGGTTCCAGAGGTGAGCTGTAGCTGAGAAAGGGTTGGACTGGCAAAAGGGTGACTGGACCAGGGACACTGCTAAGCCAAAGAGACTGACCTTCTTGGAGATTCTATGAAGACCGGGATGCTGATGGTGTTGGGGTTGCTGTGAAGCCCAGAATTCTGACAGGATGCTGCAAAGCCTGAGACATGAATAGTGTCTGGGATGGGATGCTTCAACCCCAGAGATGCTGCTAAGTCCAGGATGCTGAGGATGTCCGGAATGCTGTGGAGGCAGGGAAGTTGACTGTGATAGGGATTCTCCAAAGCCATGGACAGTGTTGGGGATACTATTAAGCCCAGGATGGTGATAGTGTTGAGGATGCTGACAAGCCATGGATGCTATGATCCGTGGATGTTGGTGGTTTCAGGGATGCTGCAAAGATTTGGAATAAACATTGTCAGGGATTGGGGATGCTGCAAAACCCAGGACACTGATGGTGTCCAGGATACTGCAAAGTCCTGGTTGCTGGCAATGTTGGGATTGCTGCAAACCCAGGGATGTTTCAAAGTCTGGAAATCTAAAAGTGTCGGAGATGCTGCAAATTTAGGGAATGCTGTGAAACCCAGGACACTGATGATGTCAGGGATGCTGTGAAGCCCAGGATGGTGACTGTGTTGGGAACAAGGGATTCTGCGAAGCCTAGGACTTGATGGTGTTGGGAATGCTGTGAAACCCTGGATGTGAATGATGTCAAGGATGTTTCATACCCCAGGTCAGTGATGGTATGGGGGATTATGGAAAGCCAGGGAAGGTGGCTGAGTCAGGGCTAAGGGATCTGCAATGCCCAAGATATTTATGGTGTTGGGGATGCTGTGAAGCCCTGGGTGCCTGATGCTGATATTTCAAGGATTCTGTGAAACCCAAGATAGTGAAGCTGTTGGGGATGCTGTGAATCCAGGGATGCTGTGAAGCCCTGGATGCCTGGATGTTGATATTTCGAGGATGTTGTAAAGCCCAAGATGGTGAAGCTGTTGGAAACCCAGGGATGCTGTGAAGCCCTGGATGTCTGGATGCTGATATTTTGAGGATGCTGTGAAGCCCAAGATGGTGAAGCTGTTGGGGATGTTGCAAACCCAGGGATGCTGTGAAGCCCAAGAAGGGGAATGTGTAAGGGGTTTGGAGACGCTGCAAATCCAAGGATGGTGATGGTGTCAGGGATGCTGTGAAGCCCTGGACGAGGATGATATCAGGGATGCTTCATAGTCTGGGACATTGATGGTATGGAGGATGCTGTGAAGTCAGGGAAGGTGACTGTGTAAGGGGAGCAGGGATACTAAGAAGACCTGGGCATTGACTGAGTTGGGAAGAATGGATTCTATGAATCCCAGGATGCTGAGAGTTTTGGGGTTCAAGGAAATCATGAAGCTTTTGGCACTGATGGTGGTGATGAAGCTGCAAAGCCCTGCATGCTGAAGGTGTCTGGGATTCTGCAAAGTCAGGTACTCGGAAGGTATCAGAGATTCTGAGAACCCAGGGATACTGTGATCCCTGACCCTGATATTTCAGGGATGCTGTAAAGCCCAAGATGGTGAATGTTTTGGAAATGCTGCAAAGCCAGGGATACTGTGCAGCATGGAAGGGTGACTGTGTGAGATGATTGAGGATGCTGCAAAGCCCAGGATGTTGATGGTGTCAGGGATGCTGTGAAGTCATGCAAGATGTGAAGCCCAATATGTGGATGATACTGGAAATGCCACATAGCCCCAGACATCGACAACATGTGGGATGCCGCGAAGCCAGGGAAGATGATTGTCTAAGGAGATCAGGGATGCTGCAAAGCATAGGAAAGTGACTGAGTGAGGCATAAAGGATTCTGGGAATTGGAGGACACTGATAGTTTTGAGGTTCAGGGATGCTAGGAAGCCCTGCACACTGATGGAGTGGGGATGCAGCAAAACCCTGAATGCTAAAGTTGGCCCTTAGGCTGCAACACCATGGATGCCACAAGGCCTGGTACTCTGAAGGTGTCTGAGATGCTGCGAATCCAGGGATGCTGGGAAGCCCTGGAAATTGATGACGTTGTGCAACTGTTAGCTCAGGACAGTGACTGAGTCATGCATGATAGATTCTGCATAAGCCAGAACTAGGATGGAGTTGGGAATGCTGTGATGCCAGGGATGATGTGATGCCCCAGACCTGGATGATACTGGTGGTGCTTCCTAGCTTAGGACATTGACGTATAGGGGATGCTGTGAAGCGAGGTAAAGGTGTCTGTGTAAGAGGATCAGAGGTACTGTGAAGCCGAGGACTGTGACTGAGTTGGGGATAAGGGATTCTTTGAATCCCAGGACACTGAGATTTTAGGGTTCAGGGATAGAATGAAGCCCTGGATGCTCATGGTATTGAGGATGCTGACAAGACCCTCACTGTGATGGTGTCAGTGAGGCTAAAATGCCAGGAGTGCTGCAAAGTGAGGGACTCTGAAGGTGTCACAGATGCTGGTATCCACAGATGCTGCAAAGGACTGAACGCTGAAGGTGTCATGGGTGCTGCCATGCCAGGGATTCTGCAAAGCCTGGGACTCTGAAGCTGTCGGAGATACTGTGAATCCAGGAATACTGTTTACCCCATACAACATATTTTGGGGATGTTGTGATGCCCAGGATGGTGAAGGTGTTGATAATTCTGTGAAGCAAGGGATGTTCTACATCCCCAGAAGGTGACTGTGCAAGTGGATTGGGATGCCTCAAAGCCCAAGATGGTAATGGTGTCAGAGATGCTGTGAAGGCAGGCATACTGTAAAGCCCACTAAGTGGATGATGGATGATGTCTGGGATGGCACATATCCTGGAATATTGACAGTATCAGGGATGCTTCGAAGACAGGGAAGGTGACTGTGTTAATGGATGGGGATGCTGCAAAGCCCAGTACAGTGACTGAGATGGGGATAAGGGATTCAATGGATCCCAAAATGCTTAGAGATTTGAGGTTTAGGGAAACAACAAAGCTCTGGAAGCTGATGGTTGTGAGGATACTGAGAATCCTGGCATGCTGAAGGTGTCAGAGATGCTGCAAACCAGAAATACTGCAAAGCCTGGGATCTGAAGCTGTCGGAGGTGCTGCAAATCCAGGGATGCTGTAATTCCTGAACACTGATATTTGGGGATGCTCAGAAACCAAAGATGGTGAAGGTGTTTTGGATTCAGTGAATGTTCCTGTAGTAGTTTTTGAAGCTTCCAGGAAGAAGATGGGGTCTGACAACAACAACTCCACCTGGTTGATATGATATCATGATGCTGGTAATGCTACTTTAAGACCTGTTTTGGGTACCAGCTGCTCAAGATGTTTCCAACTTGGTTAGCTGAAATGGTGCACTATTTTTTTACAACGTTCTGACCAGACCTCCAAATAGGAACCTCAGAAAAACCCTACCAAATACTCAGAGACTATTTGCAGTTATACCAGACAGTAATCTTGAAACTGTACCATCATTTTTGCCTTCACAGGATCCCATAGAAAGAACATTGCCTCCATGACAGCTAGAAGTAATTCTACAAGACAACATTCCCTCTGCCAACAAAGTTTGTCCTCAGGGTTAGGGATATTATTTAGGGGTTGATTATAATTGGTATAAGGTTGGGGGTTGGGGGAAATTTTAAAGGCTCAGGGATCTCTTTGGGAAAAAAGAAAATTTGGATGAGATAATAGATTAGTGTGAGCTTACACTAATAATAATAGTGAGTAATAGAGTGAATACTTGTAAGTTATTATTTATAGGCAATTACATTGCTTAGATTCTTGTATAGTGATACAAATTAAGTTACATTGAACATTGTATGCATGCTTTAACTTTGCTTAAAACATTATATATATATATATCATATTGCAATGTACATTTCTACCTCTGATCAAGATACTTATACATTGTTTACATTTTGAAGTCATTGTCCTCATCTGTTGCACAGTTGTTTATTGTATAATATTCTAATATGAACTCTTAGTCTTTAAGTTGTTTAGGCATTAAGAATTATAGATCTATAGTCATCTACGTTTGTCATACTTATTGTTAGACTAATCAGGATCTTTAGATACATAGAGATTATATTCTGCATAGATAGGTAAGCTTCAACCACTTCAAAGAGCTGTAGGATATGGCATTTAAATAACTTAAGGTTCTGTTGAAGTGAGACACAATTGCTTCCTGGCAGCACTGATCTATTTCTGAGAGAATGTTGAGCACTGAGACACTGCATTTGGAGTTTGTTTTCTTCTTGGCAAGACTGGCCTTTGGGCAAAAAAAAAAAAAAAATGTCCATGCCTAAAACAATGACAAGGTACATGGTATCTGGAAATGGATAAGGAGGACTATCAGATCTTGCCAAGACAGGGTAAGACGGTCTTGAAAATTTTCATGCCTCTGAAAATGGTCTGTCAGTTATTCTAGACCTTAGCCCAAGTTGATTGCTTTAACGATGCAAATGAATTTTGGGTGATTGCTCAGGTAGCAGTGACAGTTGTCTTTGTCATTTGTTGCACATTTTGAAAGTTGCTTGATTGCACCTACTGCTTACTCAAGTAATATTATTTCCCTTCTTGGGTCTTCGATGGGGTTGAAGACTAGACAGTTGCAGTTACATTCTTCTCATGACTTGGCCAAGTTATTTATTATAAACTAGCTAGGATAGGATAATTATTGAATATATTTGTTCTTATTGTATATAATTTTGTATTAGACTTAGAACTCTCTTATTTAAACAAAAGGGGGAGGTGTTGTAGGAAGACTTACAGCCACTGGGGTGTGGCCTCTTATACTATTTATGACTATGTAGAACATGCATCCAGTCTCTTTTCCAGCTGCGGGATTCAGTTTCTGTTCTCCATTCCAGCAGAGGATTCTAATCTGTGAATTTACCCCTAAATAAATGTCTATTTTTCTCAATTCTGAGCTAGTGTAGGATTTCTCTTAAGCATATTATCCTTCATCATTATGTTGTGTAGTGTCGTATTGCTGCAATGAAACACCATGACCCAAAGCAAATTGGGGTGGAAGAGGTTTATTTGACTTACATTTCTGCATTGCTGTTCATACCTGAAGGACGTCTGGACAGAAATCCAAACAGAGCAGGATTGGAGAGGCCTAGGAGCTGATGCAGAGGGCATGGAGTGGAGATGCTTATTGACTTTCTTCTCATAGCTGGCTTTTTGTTGAGGTCTTTGATCCATTTGGACTTTAATTTTCTGCATGGTTATAGATATGGATCTATTTCATTCTTCAACATGTTGAAACCCAGTTATGCCAGCACCATTTGTTAAATATGCTTTCTTTTCCCATTTGATATTTTTTGCTTCTTTGTCAAAAATCAGGTGTTCTAAGGAGTGTGGATTAATATCTGTGTCTTCTATTCAGTTCCATTGGTCCTCCTGTCTGTTCTTATATGAATACCAGGCTGTTTTCAGTACTGTAGCTCAGTAATAAAGTTTGAAGTCAGGGATTTTGATGCCTCCAGAAGTTCTTTTATTGTACAGGATTGATTTGGCTATCCTGGGTTTTTTGCTTTTCCATATGAAGTTGAGTACCATTTTTTTATTAGGTCTGTGAATAATTTTGCTGAGATTTTTATGGGCATTGCATTGAATCTGTAGATTGCTCTTGGTGAGATTGCCATTTTTACTTTGTTAATGTTGCCTATCCAAGATCATGGGATATCTTTCCACTTTCTAGTGTCTTCAATTTCTTTCTTCAAAGATTTAAAGTTATTGTCATACAAGTCTTCCACCTGTTTGGTTAGAGTTACTCCAAGATATTTTATGCTATCTGTGGCTATTGTGAAGGGTGTTGTTTCTCTGATTTCTTTCCCAGCCCTGTTATCATCTGTGTACAGGAGGGATACTGATTTTTTGAGTTAATCTTGTATCCTGCTACATTACAATAAAAAGTGTTTATGAGTTGTAGAAGTTCCTTGGTAGAATTTTTTAGATTGCTTACATAAGCTATCATATTATCATCAAACAGTGAGAGTTTGACTTCTTCTTTTCTGATTTGTATCATCTTGATCTCCTTTTGTTGTCTTATTGCTCTAGCTAGGACCTCAAGAACTATATTGAATAGATATGGAGAGAGTGGACAACCTTGTCTTGTTCCTGATTTTAGTGGAACTGCTGGGAGTTTCTCTCCATCTAGTTTGATATTGGCTGTTGGCTTGCTGTATATTGCCTTTATTATGTTTAGGTATGTTCCTTGTATCCCTGCTCCCTCCAAGACCTTTATCATGAAGGGTTGTTGTATTTTGTCAGAAGCTTTTTCGAAATCTAATAAGATGATCATGTAGTTTTTATTTTTCAGTTTGTTTATATGGTGGATTACATTAACATATTTTCATATGTTGAACCATCCCTGCATCTCTGGGATGAAGCTGACTTCATGAAGCTGATCATGGTGGGTAATGGTTCTGATGTGTTCTTGGATTCAATTTTATTTAGTATTTTTGCATCCAAGTTCATGAGTGAGATTGGTCTGTAATTCTCTTTCTTAGAAATGTCTTTCTGTGGTTGGGGTATCATGGTAATTGTAGCCTCAAAAAAGAGTTTGGCAATGATCC
This sequence comes from Microtus ochrogaster, assembly GCF_000317375.1. Taxonomy (NCBI): domain Eukaryota; kingdom Metazoa; phylum Chordata; class Mammalia; order Rodentia; family Cricetidae; genus Microtus; species Microtus ochrogaster. Next base: position 4,325,903 of record NC_022027.1, on the reverse strand, counting down.
TTCTGTTTCTATTACGTGGAAAAATTTGAGGAGTATTGGTATTAGTTCTTCTTTGAAAATCTTGTAGAATTCTGAGCTGAAACCATCTAGTATGGGGCTTTGTTTTGGTTGGGTGAATTTTGATGACTGTTTCTATTTCTTCAGCAGTTATAGGTCTGTTTAATTTGCCTATCTGGCCTTGATTTAATTTTGGTAAGTGATCTTTTTTTAAATTTATTTATTTATTAAGGATTTCTGCCTCCTCCCCGCCACCGCCTCCCATTTCCCTCCCCCTCCCCCGATCAAGTCCCTCTCC
>NC_022027.1:4324084-4325258 GCF_000317375.1 Microtus ochrogaster | reverse complement strand
GCACCAGACAGAAATCTCAAGGTCCAAATCAGGAGCAGAAGGAGAGGGAGCACGAGCAAGGAACTCAGGACCGCGAGGGGTGCACCCACATGCTGAGACAATGGGGATGCTCTATCCGGAATTCACCAAGGCCAGCTGGCCTGGGTCTGAAAAAAGCATTGGTAAGTGATCTTTATCCAGAAAGTTGTCCATTTCCTTTAAGTTTTCCAATTTTGTGGAGTCCAGGTTTTCGAAATATGACCTGATGATTATCTGTATTTCTTCTGTGATTGTTGTTATGTCCCCATTTTCATCCCTGATTTTGTAAATTTGGATATTCTCTCTCTACTTTTTGGTTAGTTTGGATAAAGGTTTGTCTATTTTGTTGATTTTCTCAAAGAACCAACTCTGTCTCATAGATTCTTTGTATTGTTTTCTTTGTTTCTATTGTGTTGATTTCAGCTCTCAATTTGATTATTTCCTGCCATCTACTTCTCTTGGGTGAGTTTGTTTCTTTTTGTTCTAAAGTTTTCAAATGTTTTGTTAATTCACTAGTGTGGGATTATTTCAGCTTCTTTATGTAGGCTATTAGTGCTATAAACTTTCTTCTTAACATTGCTTTCATTGTGTTCCATAAATTTGGGTATGTTGTGTGGTCATTTTCATTGAACTTTAGGAAGTCTTTAATTTCTCCCTTTATTTCTTCTTTGACCCATTGATGATTCAAGTGAGAATTGTTTAATTTCCACATGATTGTGGGCTTTGGAATTAGTGTTGCTGTTGACCTTGAGTTTTAGACCATGGTGATCTGATAAGGTAAATTGGGTTATTCTAATTTTTTGCATTTGTTGATGTTTGTTTTGTTATTGAGTATGTGGTCAATTTTTGAGAAGGTTTTATGAGGTGCTGAGAAGAAGGTATATTCTTTTCTGTTTGGATGGAATATTTTATAGATATCTGTTATGCCTATTTGAATCATAACATCTATTAGTTCCCTTATTTCTCTCTTAATTTTTTGTCTGCTTGACCTGTCCAGTCATGAGAGTGGAGTGTTGAAGTCTCCCACTATTAGTGTGTGGGTTTAATGTATGATTTAAGCTTTAGAAGTGTTTCTTTTACATATGAGTGTGCTCTTGTATTTGGGACATAGATGAGATTTTTTTCTTTTTCTCTCTCTTTTTTTTTTTTTTTTTCT
>NC_022027.1:4322321-4323743 GCF_000317375.1 Microtus ochrogaster | reverse complement strand
CTATTTTGTTAGATATTAGGATAGCTACAGCTGCTTGTTTCTTAGGTTCATTTGATTGGGATATTTTTCCCAACCTTTTATTCTGAGATGATGTCTGCCTTTGAAGATGTGTTTCTTGTATGCTGAAGAAGGATGGATTCTGTTTCTGTATCCATTCTGTTAGCCTGTGCCTATTTATAAATGAGTTGAGTCCATTTATATTAAGGGATATTAATGACCAGTGATTGCTATCTCCTGTTAATTTAGTTTTCATTGTTGGTGATGTTAATTTGTATGTTTTTCCCTTCTGTGGGATTTGTTATGATGATACCATCAATTGTCTGTGTTTTGTTTGTGTAATCAAATCCCTTGGGTTGAAGTTTTCCTTCTAGCATTGTGTAGGGCTGGGTTTGTGGGTAGGTTATGGTTAGATATGGTTTTGTCATGGAATATCTTGTTTTGTCCTTCTATGGTGATTGAAAGTTTTGCTGGGTATAGTAGTCTGGGCTGGCATCTGTGGTCTCTTAATGTCTGCATAATGCTTAACCTTGACTTTCTAGCTTTCATTGTCTCCAATAGAGGAGTCAGGTGTAATGCTGATAGGTCTGCCTTTATATCTTACTTGGCCTTTTTCCTTTGCATCTCTTATTATTTTTTCTTTGCTCAGTATGTTTAGTGTTTTGATTATTATGTGGTGAAGGGACTTTTTGGATCCAGTCTATTTGGTGTTCTGTAAGTTTCTTGTATCTTCATAGGCATATCTTTCTTTAGGTTTGGAAAGTTTTTCTCTATGATTTTGTTAAATATATTTTATGTGGCCTTTTGTCCCCGGATCATCGGGCTACCAGGCGGCCCTGTTTAGGTACTGAGGAGTTCCATCTGGACGGGTTTTTTCCTTTTTTCCCCGATCATCAGGCTACCAGGCGGCCCTGTTTAGGTACTGAGGAGTTCCATCTGGATGGGTGAGTGTGTGCTTTCCAGGGGCGGACTGTCCCGAAAGAGAGCACAGGCCCCCCTCCCCCAGCTCCTTCTGCAGGGCTGTCTTTCTTACACACGATCCCCCCTCCCCCCCACAAGCCTGCGTTTTCTGCTAGGTCCTCTGCTCAGGAATAGTTTTCTGCTCCTACACTAAGGCGACCCACCCAGAGCGGTGAGTGCCTGCCTACTGGGCAGGCCTCAAGGACCCCCAAAAGGGAGCCCGGGCACCTTCAGCTTGTGCTCCAGGGGTGCCTGTGCACTCCTGGATCTCGTCCCGCCTGCCCAATTTCTTCCTTTTGTCCCCTGATCATCGGGCTACCAGGTGGTCCTGTTTAGGTACTGAGGAGTTCCATCTGGACGGGTGAGTGTGTGCGGTCCAGGGGCGGATTGACCCGGAAGAGACCACAACCCCCCCTCCCCCAGCTCCTTCTGCAGGGCTGTCTTTCTTACACCCAACCCCCCCCC
>NC_022027.1:4295142-4297903 GCF_000317375.1 Microtus ochrogaster | reverse complement strand
AGTTTTCAGTTCTTGAACTGTTTCCATTACCTGTTTGATTGTTTTTTCTTGGTTTCCCAGGGTATCATTTACGTATTTATTCATTTCTTCAAACTTTTTGTATACTTCTCATCCATTTCTATAAGGGCAATTTTTACATGCTGTTTAAGGGACTCTATTGCTTTCATAAAGTCAATTTTTTCCCCTTTCTTCTGGATTAGCGTGTTCAAGACCTTCTGTTGTCTGACCACTGGGTTCTGGTGTTTTCATTTTGTTTTTCAGATTGGTGGAGGAATTCTTGCCTTGGTGCCTGCCCATCTCTTCCTTCAAATGCTATCCGATGGATCTTATGGAACAGGATCAGGTTCCCTTGCTGGCCAGGGACCTCGCTGACAAAGGGCCTACCTTGCTGCAGGCAGGCTATTGAAGCAAAGCAATTTCCGCTCGCCCCGTTGCCCTGAGCACCCCTTCCCAGCACCCAAACAGGCTGAGCTGGCGGATCCCGTGGCCCAGAAGAAGGGAGGAGGTTCCTAGGTGCAAACTGGAGTGGGTTAGGGAGAGAGAGGCCCCAGCAGAGGGGAGCAGCCCCTGCTGAATGACCGGGGAGTGAAGGGGGTTGAGGAATGTCCCTGCTCTGATTCCGTGCTCCTGCCATGGGTCACGAGCACACTCACCAACCACTCTGATGGGTCCCCCGGAGCAGGATTAGGTTCCCTTGCTGGCCAGGAACGTCGCTAACAAAAAGCTCCATTTAACTTCTTCATAACCTTGGGAGTACCTACCATTTAGTGGTAGTTCTTATATAGTAATGAGTTAAACTAAGGTAGGTTCTTGCCTAAATTCCACTGTGTGTCTGAGTACTTTTATTTTTGAGGCTTATATCTTATCAATTCATTTTTTATATTTGGCACAAAAATCATCATGGCTATTAAGGATAAAATATGAATTATGAGACTGATAGTAATTATAACTAATATTGTGTCAATCTCCTTTAATACATGGCGATAGGACCTGTATCATGCTACTTGAGATGGCTTGAAATTAAAGCATAAAATGAAAATATAAATTATCTCCAAGTTCACTGTGTGATCAAATATCCTCCAACACAATTAGGGTCTAAAAAGAGTGGAGTGTCCAAACTGAGAAACTGCAATGAGAAGATAAATATAGAAAGTTTGGGATCAGTAGATTTTGCATAAGCTTATGACTCATACTAGTCAGAACATGGTCCAGACATAGAGTCATGTGGAAATTCAAAGTGTGTGTGAGAACTTGCAAAGAAAACAAGACAGGAGTCTGTATTGCAGATTCTTCAAAACACATGTAGTTGAATGTGTTTTTGTGCTCCTGACAGGTGAATAGAAGGGAATTTATTTCAAATTAGTATTGCTTGCTGCTAATATTCAATCAAATGGTTATGGCCCTATGCATAGTTTTGACACTTATGGCTTATCCTTGAGTGTATACAGCTTGAACTCAAAAGAACTTTACTCCTCTGATAGTTCTTGACCCTCAGAGTATATACTCTCTGGTACTGCAAATGTTGTTGACTATTGTATACACTTTAGTGCTCGTCAAATGTCAGCTCCATTGTCTTAGGTCCCACTGCCTGTAGAGCAGTGACAGGGTTCCACCACTGTACCCATCATGGAGAGATTCTACACAGGAGCTCAATGCCTAAGGCATGCCCCCAACAACCTCATTGGGAAATCTAGTCAGAGGCATCACCCCTAACAAATGCCAAAAGATCTACATTGGGATTTACTAGTCAGGAGCTTAGCCCTAAGCCACAACAACTTTTCCTTATTTTTAAAAAATACTGCATTGTACTCATGTATATTGCCATAACTTGTTTTGGGTACAAAAGCTCAAACTATCTTCTGAGTCAATCTGCCCAATTCCTGTTCTCAACCAGTGTTGCACACTGATAATGAACCACTTCTGCAGTGAGGATATACTTCTGGTGGATGGTTTTGATGTAGGTGGCATAAGAGAAGTTGTAACATGTTACAAGTTGGAGAGTCATGGGAACAAGAGGGCCACAGTGTAAGGAGCACTGATACAGGATGAGCAGGGTACCTTTGGTAAGGTCCAGGCTAATCTCCCAGTGAATGATAAGTCTCATTCATCACCCTGTAGGCTAGGGAAGATAGTACCTTAGGGTCAAGCTTGCAGAGGTGAAGGATGGAGTTTGATAAGCACACCTGTGTCCTCAGCATCCCTGGGCCCACATTAGCTACACTTACAGCTAGATCTACCCATACCACACTGCTGCACCAGAATCAAAACCCCTCGTTCATTGGCTGAAGATGGTTGAAGAGGCCACCCTGAGCCAGGGAGGAACCAGAGACCTCTTCACTTGGCAGCTTGGTACAGTGTCATAGATTCAAGACAGAGGCTAAACCAATTCAGAAATTTTATTTGTATACCCCAGGTACTGAAAATCTTCCTCATATTTTTAAATGTTTAGGGAGAGAAAAATCCAAGAATTATTTTTTGACCCTGGAAAGGATTAAAGATCATCTTTAATGATCTTTAAAGGAGAGGACCAAGTCACACAGGCTGTCTTCTGAGTTTTGAACTATACTATACATGTGCATGAACAAAGATGAGAATAATAAGTTAAATCTTAGAAAAAATAAAATAGGATGAGAGATGGTTCAGTCTTTTAATATCTGGCATGGGCTGAATGGTGACCATTGCTGCTTGACAAAGTTTCAGCATTTCAGCATTGCAGATCGCAATTCTCTAGCATCTTTTGTCTTTCAGTTTTAATATTTCT
>NC_022027.1:4292439-4294747 GCF_000317375.1 Microtus ochrogaster | reverse complement strand
GAGTATTTAAAGGTTTACTACCTGGACACACCTGGTACCAAAGATGAAAGCATGCCATATGTAGAGGAATGTATTACAGTTGTAGTGTTGCAGAGATATCTTGACTTATTGGGAAGCCAGGCTATATTTAGAGCTGCAATAGGACAGGTCTGGAGGGGTAGAGCCACAGGAGGACAGCTCAGCCCTGGTGGATAGAGCCGCAGGAGGACAGCTCAGCCCTGGAGGATAGAGCAGCAATAGGATATCTCTAGAGGCTAGAGTCATGATAGTACAGCTCAGCCCTGGAGGACAGGTGTCATGACTATTGGGAAGACAGGATACCTGAAGCTGGGGTGCGGCGGGGAATGGTCTGCAGGATGTAGTGGTCTTGCTCTTCTCCTGGAGAGTGGCTACAGATGTGTGCTGCTCTGTTCCTTTAAGGGAACATCCTAGCAGAGATCTGCTTCTCCAGACTAAGATGTTTCTTCTTTTGCTAACACTCTGCTAAAGCGGAAGCCCCCTGCAGAAATGTAGCAATCTCCTCTGGTTCCAGCAAAGTGTTACTCTTTTCCGCCCAGCCTTGCTCAGTTCCCCTTAAGGAACATCCTAGCAAGGTTCTTTTGTTCTGCTCTGTCTTGCTCAGGCCTACTAGGGGAGTATCTCAGGAAGGTTTTTCACCTCTGTCCCCTAAGGGAGGTCTCAGCCAGGTTCTTCTAGTCTGCACTGGCAAACTAGTTGAAGGTCTAGTCGAAAGTCATCACCCAATACTCCTTTGAGAAAGAGATTTATTTGGGAAGGAAGGAGTCCAGGAGAGTGGCTGCCTCTGCCAGAGAGGGATAAATGGTGGCCTCTAACTGAAGGAACACAATGGCTTATATAGGGCTTCTTAGGGGCAGAGTTTTCCCAGGGAAGGAAGGGATTAGTTAGTTTTTCCCTGCCCAGAGATTGCTAGTTTAGTTGGTCAGGGGAAGAGAGGACTCTGATTTGATGGCAAAACTGTTTCTTTTGCTAGTTCTTTTTATCTTTTTGACTCTAATCTTAGGATCAGGATATATTTCTTTAACTGGCTCTGATTCTAGGAACAAAGTGTGTTTCTTTGACACTAGTTTCAGAGTTAGGACACATGTCTTTAGTCCTGGGTTCAGGGATAAAAAATATTTCTTTCCCTCGCCCAGGTCTCAGATCCAAGGTGTTTCTTTTACTGACTCTGGGTTCAGAGTCAGGGTGCTCAGTGATTGATTGATTTCCTGCTCCAGCTGTTCCTTTTACCCTACACCACAGAGGGAAACAACAGACTCCAGGTAGGTGTTTAGATTCTTGATGAAATCATCACCACTTGCCTCGGAAATAAATGCTGTGATAAAGTTGGTGGCTATTTTCATCTGGGAATCATTGAGTTTGCTTTCAATCTTGCTTATGGGCTAAACTTTTGTGTAATTATGGAGTATTCAAAATATAGCTTCTATTTTCAATAAAGCAGCGGCTATCCTGATTCACACTCAGATCATTTCAATATCCTTCCTTCACTGACTCCACAACTTCTCTAAGACCTGATGCCTGCTGGAGCTGGTCTCTGGCAAGTACTCTTGTGTAAAACATAGTTCAGTTCCCAACACCCACTTGGCTTCTCCCTCCTGTAACACCAAAGTTACAGGGGATCCAACCAATTCTTCTGACCTAATGGCAGTGTTCTTATAAGAGGACAGATATACAGATATGTGTGTGTGTGTGTGTGTGTGTGTGTGTGTGTGTGTGTGTGTGTAACTATACCTGAAGAAGACCCTATTGGGAGGAATCATTTATGTGAAAAAACTCACTCTTGTGTTCTAATGTCTGGATCCCAGATACACCAGCTGCCTCTGTAGCTCAATCATGTGTTCGGGTAGGGGACCAGTGGAACAAGGTATGAATAAAGCTACTACCCTCTCCCAACAGATGAGTATTTCATCGTGTTTCTGTAGTTATGTACTTCTAAAGATATTTTGTCACATTTTATTTCTTTGGGGTGCATCTATAAAATGTGAAAAAAAGTACATTAGTGACAGAGAACATCTTGAGAAATGGTTTTCTCCTTCCATTATGTGAAGAACAATCTCGTGTAAGTAGGGTTATAAGGAGCTATTCTATACATTGACAGTTTTCAAATAATGACATGGAGACATTTTATGACCTAAAAGCTTGCCCTCAGCTTAGACTTTTCAGCCCGCTCTTGTAACTTAAATTAACCCATATTTTTAAGTCTACCATGAGTCATGTGCTCTAGTACCTCATCTCCACACTGTTCATACTGCTTCCTCTGCTTCTGACTGGTGACTTCATGTTTCTTCTT
>NC_022027.1:4288000-4289224 GCF_000317375.1 Microtus ochrogaster | reverse complement strand
ACTCAGAAGGTTTTTCTTCAATATGAGTTTGTTGATATATTCCCACTGAAGTTGGAATACCAATTACTTGTAAGCTTATTTCACAGTCACCATGTCTTTTCATAGAGGAAACTATTACACATCTTTTATTTGTTCTGAGAGAGACAGGAGTACCATGTTTCTTTCCACATCCCTTATGCTCACGTGGCTTGCATCCACAGTGACAGATGATATACATATTAACAAAAGAATAACCAAGAATTTTACATTGCATTTACGTAGTCTAATGCTTTGTGTCTCATACAGATGTAGTATAGGGATTCAGGTTTCTACAACACTAAATTTCTTGTCTCTCATCAACTGCTCCTGGGTCAGGATAGTGACAGTCCCAATCAGTGCTGACCCTAGTGTATGTGGGTAGAGATGGTCAGGACAGGGACAGCCCCTATCAATACTGACCATAGATTCTATGGGTAGAGATGGGTCAGGACAGGGACAGCTCCCATCAAAGCTGACCATAGTATCAAGTGTGTAGAGATGTGTCGGGATAGTGAGAGCCACATCAGTGCTGATCATGGTATCTAGTGAGAAGAAATGGGTCAGGACAATGACAGCTCCCATCAGGGCTGATCATAGTGTCCTTGGGTAGAGATCGGTCAGGATAGTGACAGTCACCATCAGTGCTGATTATATGTGGGTAGAGATGGGTAGGATTTTCATCTCTCAGTGTTGGTGGTCATCTTTCAGGGTATAAAGTTGTCATATGACAAGGTATAGAGATGTCATCTGTATAAGATTGTCATCACAAAGGATATAGGGTTGCCATTTGACAGGGTAAAGGGTTGGTTATCATCTCTCGTGGTATAGCGTTGGTTGTCATCTGTCAGGCTATAGGGTTTTCATTTGTCAGAATATAGGTTTGGTTGTCATTTATCTGTGTATAGATCTGGGTATCATTTATCAGAGTTTGTCATTTGTGAGGGGTATAGGATTGTCATTTTTTAGGGTATAGGGTTGTCATCTGTTAGGAAATAGGATGGTCTTCTGTCAAGGTCTAAGTTTGGTTGTCATCTGTCGGGTTATAGGTTTGGTTGTCATCTGGCAGGCTATATGATTAGTTGTCATCTGTCATGGTATAGTGTTACTTGACATCTGTCTCTGTTTAGGGTTGTCATCTGTCAGGTATACTGTTATCTTCTGTCAGGGTATAGGGTTGGTTGTCATCTGTCAGGGATTAGGGTTGTC
>NC_022027.1:4266345-4287223 GCF_000317375.1 Microtus ochrogaster | reverse complement strand
TTTTTTTTTGGTTTTTCGAGACAGGGTTTCTCTGTGGCTTTGGAGCCTGTCCTGGAACTAGCTCTGTAGACCCTTAACAATATTCTTTACAGGTGACTTCACCAATTTGGCAAAGGCGTGGACTTGTTGACATCCCCCCGCCCCCCACCACCACCCAAACTATTCTGCAATTACACGCTGCTCTGCATCTTATTTTTTGCAAGCAGGTTCAGTCCAGCTCACTCCGTTGGCTTTGAAGGCACTCAGTCTGTAGCCAAACACAATGACAGGTCAGCAAGAACAAGCAGATGCTGGGCTGATTGCTTACACCTGTTAAGACAGAGCTTTTTAAGTCTCCTGAGGCGACTTTCTCCCTAGTTACCTTTCCTTTCTGTTCCTGGTGTTCAGGGGTAAGTCAAGGCAGCCACCAGGAAAACTTGGGTCTATTAGCAGTGGCCTTTAAGTGTTTCTTTAAACTTGGTGCTGGATCAACTCCAGAAGACCAGCCCTGGAGTGCGCAAGGATTTGTGTCCGAAGAGGAGAGTTACAGATGTGCGCCCTCTGGTGGCGTCAGAGGTGCAGGACAAGAGTGACAATTTAAAGTGAACACACTGGTGAGTGTTAACCATTCTGCCCAGGCTGTGATTACCTGATGAGGTGTGGAGAAGGGGCACTGAAAATGTTCTCAGTTGAAATACAGAAATAAAAATTCATACCTCTGGGATGACACACGGGGATTAAAGGCAGCATTAGCTTGTGACATTTTCTAAGTCATAAACAATACTTGTTTCCCTCTTTCTCAGATTTCAAACCACCGTGTAGAAAACACCCTCATTACTACTGAGAACTCAAGAACAATGGCACTGGGTTTTTGATCCTACTGCACGTACTGGCTTTGTGGGAGCCTAGGCAGTTTGGATGCTCACCTTACTAGACCTGGATGGAGGTGGGTGGTCCTTGGACTTCCCACAAGGCAGGGAACCCTGATTGCTCTTTGGGCTGACGAGGGAGGGAGACTTGACCCGGGGAGGGAAATGGGAGGCGGTGGCAGGGAGGAGGCAGAAATCTTTAATAAATAATAAATTAATAAAAAAAAAGAAAACACCCTCATTTTGAAAATTATAAAAATTGTCAGGTCATTTAGGCTATGTTGACAATGAAGAGGAGATAGGGAGTGGAATTCATGTAAAATCATGACCCCAAACTGCCCTATTATGGAAAAATGGTTTGAACAACTGAAACTTCAACCCAAATAGATCGTTCTGTTCTCTCATTATCCCTGTGTGGACATGATCAAGTCCCTCAGCCCTGGGGATGAGTTAGAAAGGTCTGTAGGATATAATCAAAACTGAAAGGGTTTTGACAGCGCCTTCTTATGGTTGGCTAGCAGCTTCTTTTTCTTTCTTTTTTCCTGTAATCACTACAATCAACTTGGATTTTTTTTTACTTTATTAATACTAGGAATCAAAATTTCCACTTCCTCCCCTCCTCCCACTTCCCCACTAACCCTTCCTCCTCCCCTCCAGTCCTAAGAGAGGATAGGGTACCCTGCCCTGTGGGAAGTCCACGACCCTTCCCCCTAAATCCAGGCTTAGGAAAGTATGCATCCAAATAGACTAGGGTCCCAAAAAGCCAGTACGTGCAGTAGAGACAAATCCCAGTACCATTATCATTGGCTTCTCAGTCTGCCCCAATTGTCAACCACATTCAGAGGATCCAGTTTGATTCCATGCTTGTTCAGTCCCAGTCCAGCTGGCCTTGGTGAGCTCCCATTAGTTCAGGCACATTCTCAGTGGGTGGACCAACCCCTCGTGTTCCTGACTTCCTTGCTCATCTTCTTCCTCCTTCTGCCCTTCAACTGGACCTGGGAACTCAGTCAAGTGCTCCAATGTGGGTGTCTATCTCCAGTTGTCACTGGACGAAGGTTCTATGGTGACATTCAAGAAAGTCATCAGTCTGACTACAGGACAAGGCCAAATCAGGCACCCTCTCCTCCACTGCCCAGGGTCCTAGCTGGGGACATCCCTGTGGACATCTGGGACCCCCTCTAGAGCCAAGACTCTTGGCAACCCCACAGTGCCTCTCTTATCTTAATTGAAATATCTTCTTCCCTGCTCCCATATCTGTCCTTCCTCCATCTCAACCATCCCACTCCCCAAGAATCTCCCCAACCCTTCCCTTCTCCCTTCTCTCTCCCCATCTCCCCTTACCCCACCCTACACCCACCCCCATGTGCCCAACTTTTGCCTGGCGATCTTGTCTGCTTTGAATTTCTGGGAAGATCTATATATGTTTTGCTTTGGGTTCACCTTATTACTTAGGTTTTCTAGAAGCACGAACTATTGGCTCAATGTCCTTTGTTTATGGCTAGAATCCACTAATGAGTGTGTACATACCATATTCCTCTTTTGGGGACTGGTTTATCTCACTCAGGATAGTGTTTTCTACTTCCATCCATTTGCATGCAAAATTCAAAATGTCATTGTTTTTTACCACTGAGTAGTACTCTAATGTGTATATGTGCCACACTTTCTTTATCCATTCTTATATTGAGGGGCATTTAGGTTGTTTCCAGGTTCTGGCTATTACAAATAATGCTACTATGAACATAGTTGAACAGATGCTTTGGTAGTATGATTGGGCATCTCTTGGGTATATTCCCAAGAGTGGTATTGCTGGATCCTGGGTAGGTTAATCCCGAATTTCCGGAGAAACCGCCACACTGATCTCCAAGTGGTTGTACAAGTTTGCATTCACACTAGCAATGGATAAGTGTTCCCCTTACTCCACATCCCCTCCAGCATAGGTTATCATTGGTGTTTTTTATTTTAGCCATTTTGACAGGTGTAGGATGGTATCTTTTTTTAATTATTTTTTTCCATTCAAAAATTTACACTTTCTCCCCTCCTCCAATTCCCCTCCTGCTTCCCCACTCACTCTCCTCTCTCCCCCTCCATCCTTAAGATAGGGCAGGGAACCCCACCCTGTGGGAAGTCCAAGGCCCTTCCCCCTACATCCAGGCCTAGGAAGTTTTGCATAGACTAGGGTCTCAAAAAGCCAGTACATGCAATAGAAACAAGTCCCAGTGCCTTTATCAATGGCTTCTCAGTCAGCCCCCATTGTCAGCCACATTCAGAGAGTCCTGTTTGATCACAAGCTCATTCAGTCCCGGATCAGCTGGATTTGGTGAGCTCCCATTAGATCAGGCACACTGTCTCAGTGGGTGGACCAACGCCTTGCGGTCCTGACATCCTTGTTCATCTTCTCCCTCCTTCTGCTCTTCAATTGGACCTTGGGAGCTCAGTCTGTTGCTCGGAGGAGGGTCTCTGTCTCTATCTCCATCAGTAACCGGATAAAGATTCTATGGAGATATTCCAGATAATCATCAGTGTGATAGTGGGGTAAGGCCTGTTCAGGCACCCTCTCCTCTGCTGCCCAAGGACCTAGCTGGGGACATCCCCGTGGACACCTGGGATCTCCTCTAGAGCCAAGTCTCTTGCCAACCCTAAAATGGCTCCCTTAATGTAGATATCTTCTTCCCTGCTCCTATATCTGCCCTTCCTCCATCTCTACCCTCCCTCTCCCCCAAGTTCTATCCAGTTTTTCCTTTCTCTCTTCTCTTTCCTGCTCTTCCCTTCCCCTCCCCACGTCTACCCCTATCCACACCCCCATGCTCCCAATTTTTTCCCAACAATTTTGTTTGGTTCCAATTTCCAGGAGGATCTATATGTTTTTCTTTGGGTTCACCATGTTATTTGGCTTCTCTAGGCTTGCGAACTATGGGCTTAATGTCCTTTGTTTATGGCTAGAGTCCACTAATGAGTGAGTACAGCCATATTCATCTTTTTGGGTCTGGGTTATCTCACTCGGAATAGTGTTTTTTACTTCCATTCATTTGCATGCAAAATTCAAAATGTCATTATTTTTGACCACTGAGTAGTACTCTGATGTGTATATATTCCACACTTTAGCCATTCTTCCATTGAGGGGCATCTAGGTTGTTTCCAGGTTCTGGTTATTACAAATAATGCTGCTATGAACATAGTTGAGCAGATGCTTTTGTAGTATGATTGGGCATCTCTTGGGTATATTCCCAAGAGTGGTATTCCTGGATTCTGAGGTAGACTGATTCCCAATTTCCTGAGAAACCGCCACACTGATTTCCAAAGTGGTTGTACAAGTTTGCATTCCCACCAGCAATGGACAAGTGTTCCCCTTATTCCACATTCTCTCCCGCATAGGATATCATTGATTTTAGCCATTCTGACAGGTATAAGGGGCTGGAGAGATGGCTCAGAGGTTAAGAGCACTGACAGGTATAAGATGGTATCTCAAAGTTGTTTTGATTTGCATTTCCCTGATCGCTAAGAAGGTTGAAAATGACATTAAGTGTCTTTTGGCCATTTGAACTTTGTCTGATGAGAATTCTCTTTTCAGTTCAGTGCTCCATTTTTTAATTGGGTTAATTAGAATTTTAACGTCCAGTTTCTTGAGTTCTTTATGTATTTTGGAGATTAGGCCTTTGTCTGATGCGGAGTTGGTGAAGATCTTCTCCCATTCAGTAGGTTGCCTTTTTGTCTTAATGACAATGTCCTTTGCTTTACAGAAGCTTCTCAGTTTTAGAAGGTCCCATTTATTCATTGTTGCTCTTGTTGTCTGTGCTACTGGGGTTATATGTAGGAAGTGATCTCCTGTGCTCATGTGTTGCACTACTTCCCACTTTCTCTTCCATCAGGTTCAGTGTGGTCAGACTGATATTGAGGTCTTTAATCCATTTAGACTTGAGATTTGTGCATGGTGATAGATATGGATCTATTTTCATTCTTCTACAGGTTGACATCCAGTTATGTCAGCACCATTTGTTGAAGATGCTTTCTTTCTTCCATTGTATAATTTTAGCTTCTTTGTCATAAATCAGGTGTTCATAAGCTTGTGGATTAATATCCAGGTCTTCAATTTGATTCCACTGGTCAACGTCTCTGTTTTTATGCCAATTCAAGCTGTTTTCATTACTGTAACTCTGTAATAGAGTTTGAAGTCAGGGATGGTAATGCCTCCGGAAAGTCCTTTATTGTATATGATTGTTTTGGCTATCCTTGGTTTTTCGTTTTTCCATATAAAGTTGATTATTGTTCTCTCAAGGTCTGTGAAGAATTTTGTTGGGATTTTGATAGGGATTGCGTTGAATCATAAATTGCCTTTGGTAGAATTGCCATTTTTACTATGTTGACCCTACCCATCCAAGAGCATGGGAGATCCTTCCATTTTCTGGTGTTCTCTTCTTTTGTTGGAATATTGATGGGGATTGCAATGAATCTATAGATTGCCTTTGGTAGAATGTTGATCCTACCAATTCAAGAGCACGGGAGATCTTTTCATTTTCTTATATCCTCTTCAATTTCTTTCTTCAGTGCCTTAAAGTTCTTGTCAAATAAATATTTCACTTCCTTGGTTAGTGTTACCCCAAGATACTTTATGCTATTTGTGACTATCATGAAAGGTGACGTTTCTCTGATTTCCCTCTCCACTTCTTTATCTTTTGAGTATAGGAGGACTACTGATTTTTTTTTAGTAGATCCTGTATCCTGCCACATCACTCAAGGTATGTATCAGCTATAAAAGTTCTTTAATAGAGTTTTTGGGGTCACTTACATACACTATCATATCATATGCAAATAATTAAAGTTTGACTTCTTCCTTTCTGATTCGAATCCCCTTGATCTCCTTATATTGTCTTATTGCTATTGCTAGAACTTCAAGCACTATGTTGAAGAGACATGGAGAAAGTGGACAGCCTTGTTTTGTTCCTGATTTAGTGAAATTGCTTTGATTTTCCCTATATTTAATTTGATGTTGGCTGTCGGCTTGCTGTATATTGCTTTTTAATTGCATATGATTTACATATGATCCTTGTATCCCTAATCTCTCTAAGGCCTTTATCATAAAGGGGTGTTTAATTTTTTTTTTTTTAAAAAAAAAAAAAAAAATTTTTTTTTTTTATTTTTTTTTTTTTTTTTTTTTTTTTTTTTTTTTTTTTTTTTTTTTTTTTTCGAGACAGGGTTTCTCTGTGGCTTTGGAGCCTGTCCTGGCACTAGCTCTGTAAGACCAGGCTGGTCTCGAACTCACAGAGATCCGCCTGCCTCTGCCTCCCAAGTGCTGGGATTAAAGGTGTGCGCCACCATCGCCCGGCGGGTGTTTAATTTTTTAAATGCTTTTTCAGCATCTAATGAAATGATCGTATGGTTTTATTCATCCAGTTTATTTATATGATGAATTACATTGACAGATTTTAGTATGTTGAACCGACCCTGCATCTCTGGAATGAAGCCTACTTAATTACAATGGAGGATTTTTTTATGTGCTCTTGGATTCTGTTTGCCAGTATTTTATTGAGAATTTTTGCATCAATGTTCATGAGTGAGATTGGTCTGTAATTCTCTTTCTTGGTCGAGTCTTTGTGTGGTTTTGGTATCAGAGTAACTGTAGCTTCATAAAAAGAATTTGGCAATGACTCTTCTGTTTTATTATGTGGAACACATTAAGGAATATATATTGGCTCTTCTTGGAAGGTCTGATAGAATTCTGCACTAAAACCATCTGGTCTTGGGCTTTTTTTTTTTTTTTTTTTGGTTGGAAGGTTTTTCACAACAGCTTCTCTTTTCCCGTGACTTATAGGTTTATTTAAATTGTTCACCTGATCTTGATTTAATTTTGGTACATGGTATTCATCTAAAAACAGTCCATTTCTTTTACATTTTCCAACTTTGTGGCATATTTGCCTTTGTAGTAAGACCTAATGATTCTCTGAATTTCCTCAGTGTCTGTCGTTATGTCCCTCTTTTTATTTCTGATCTTGTTAATTTCAGTGCTCTCTCTCCACCTTTTGATTAGTTTGGATAGGGGTTTGTTAATCTTGTTGATTTTTTCAAAGAATCAGCTCTTTGTTTCATTGATTCTTTGGATTGTTGTCTGTTTCTATTTTGTTGATTTCAGCCCTCAGTTTGATTATTTCCAGTCTACTACTCTTCTGGGTGAGTCTGCTTCTTTTTTTCTAGAGCTTTCAGCTATGCTGCTAAGTCTCTAATGTGAGCTTTCTCCATTTTCTTTATGTGGGCACTTAGTGCTATGAACTTTCCTCTTAGCACTTCTTTCATAGTGTCCCATAGGTTTGGGTATGTTGTATCTTTATTTTCATTGAATTCAAGGAAGACTTAATTTCTTTCTTTATTTCTTCCTTGACTCGAAGGTGGTTCAGTAGGTTACTGCTCAGTTTCTATGAGTTTGTAGGCTTTCTGGGGGTGGAATTGTTTTTAAATTCTAGCTTTACTCCATGGTGATCTGATAAGACACAGGTGGTTATTCTAACTTTTTTTGTATCTGTGGATGTTTGTTTTGTTACCAGTTATGTGATCAGTTTTTGAGAAGGTTCCATGAGATGCTGAGAAGAAGGTATATTCTTTCCTGTTTTGAGTGAAATGTTCTATAGATGTCTGTTAAGTCCATTTGATTCATGACTTCTGTTCTCTTATTTCTCTGTTAGGTTTCTGTCTGGTTGACATATCCATTGGTGAGAGAAGAGTGTTGAAATCTCCTACTATTAATGTTTAGGGTTTGATGTGTGATATGAGTTTTAGCAATGTTTCTTTTACATATGTGGGTGCTTTTATAATAAGGGCATAGATATTCAGGATTGAGACTTCATCTTGATGAATTGTTCCTGTTATGAGTATAAAGTGTCCTTCTCCATCTCTTCTGACTGATTTTAGTTTGAAATCAATTTTGTTAGATATTAGGATAGCCACACCCACATGCTTCTTAGATCCATTTGCTTGGAAAACCTTTTCCCAAGCCTTTACTCTGAGGTAGTGTCTGTCTTTGAAGTTGAGGTGTGTTTCTTGTAAACAGCAGAAAGCTGGATACTGTTTTCATATCCATTCTCTTAATCTGTGTCTTTTTATTGGTGAATTGAGTCCATTGATATTAAGTGATATTAATGACCAGTGGTTGCTAACTCCGGTTATTTTTGTTTGGTTCCTGTATTTGTATGTTTCCCTTCTTTGAGTTGTGTTGGTGGAGGGTTGTCAGATGTCTGTGTTATTGTGGGTGTTCTTGGCTTCCTTGGGTTGAGATTTTCCTCCTAGTACTTCCTGTACATCTGGGTTTGTGACTACTGATTGTTTAAATCTGTTTTTGTCCTGGAATATCTTGTTTTCTCCATCGATAGTGAATGCAAGCTTTGCTGGGTATAGTATTCTGGGTTTGCATCCATGGTCTCTTGGTGTCTCCAGCACATCTATCCAAGGCCTTCTGGCTTTCATGGTTTACATTGAGAAGTCAGGTGAAATTATGATAGATAGATTTATCTCTTGTATTCTGTTGGTTATTCTTGTCTCTGTAGTTCCTGTTCATTTATCCAGATTTTCCATATTTAACCATCTCTCGGTTTGTGTTTTCTTCATTACCTCCATTTCAGTTTTTAAGTATTGAACTGTTTTCTTTACCTGTTTGATTGCTTTTTCTTGATTTTTATGGGTATCATTGAGGGATTTATTAATTTCTTCTGCCTTTTTGTCTTCTCTTCCATTTCTTCAAGGGAGTTTTTCACTTCCTGTTTAAGGGTCTCGATCATTTTCATAAGGTTATTTTTAAAGTTGATTTCTTCTACTTCTTCTGGGTTAGGGTGCAAGTCTTCCTATTGCATGTTTGCTGGATTCTAATGTTATCATTTTGATTTTCAGGTTGTTGGAAGAATTCTTGCATTGGTGCCTGCCCATCTCTTTCTGTCTGGATAATCTCAGCACAGGAGCAGGGACCTCTTGCCTGGCTCCAAGGACCTTGCAGACAAAAGGGTGGGCTTGGGATGCAGGGTGGGGCTGTACAAAGAAGCTCCAGTGGCAGGGATACTCCCACTGGCTCTCCAACCTCTCAGCCCCAGAGTAGGCTGAGTTAGGGGATCCAAGGACCTCACAGATGAAAAGGGGTGCTTGGAGGCAGGCTGGAATGTGCTAAAGAGAGCCAGCAACCAAGAAACACTCCATGGATGGCCAAAAAAGCTTAGGGAGTTGTAGGGGGCCTGTACTCAGTTCCTTGGGGTCCTTCAGGCCATGGGGCCACTCACTCACCTATCTGGATCCTCTCAGCACAGGAGTAGGGACCTCTTGCCTTTTATAGTATTTTCATCTGCCAGGGTATAGAATTAATTGTCATTTAACAGTTTATTTTTTTACTTAATAGTTTATTATTATTATTATTATTATGTTATTACTTAAAAAATACCAATACAAATTGCCACTTTCTCCCCTCCTCCCACTTCCCTCCCACCCTCCACACAACCTCCTCCCCACCACCTCCAATCTTAAGAAAGGGCAAGGCACCCTGCCCTGTGGAAAGTCCAAGGTCCTCCCCAGTACATCCAGGTTGAGCAAGGTATACATCCAAAGAGAATAGGATCCCAAAAGCCAGTACATGCAGTAGAGACAAATCCCAGTACCACTGTCAGTGGCCCCTCAGTCTGCACCAACTGTCAACCACATTCAGGAGGACTATTTTGGCCCCATGCTCATTCATTCCCAGTCCAGTTCGAGTTGGGGACCTCCCATTACTCAGGAACACTGTCTCAGTGGATGAACCCCTCATGGTTTGACTTCCTTGCTCATACTATCCCTCCTCCTTCTGCTCTTCAACTGGACCTTGGGAGCTCAGTCCCAACCTAAAGAAGAATATCCCTATGAAGGTATAAAAAGCTTACAGAACAGCAAATAAACTGGATCAAAAAAAATCTCCTCGACATGTAATAACCAAAGCAAAAAAGATACAGAAACAATAAAGACTATTAAGAGCTGCAAAGGAAAGAGTTTAAGTAACATATAAAGGTAAACCTATCAGAATTACACCTGACTTTTCAATGGAAACCATGAAAGCCAGAAGGCCTTGGATAGATGTGCTGCAGAAACTAAGAAACCATGAATGCAAGCCCAGAATACTATACCCAGCAAAGCTTGCATTCACCATCGATGGAGAAAACAAGATATTCCAGGACAAAAACAGATTTGAAGAATACATATCCACAAACTCAGCCTTACAAAAAGTAATAGAAGGAAAACATCAACACAAGGAAGCCAAGAACACCCACAATAACACAGACATCTGACAACCCTCCACCAACACAACTCAAAGAAGGGAAACATACAAACACTACCACCAAAAAATAACTGGAGTAAACAACCACTGATAATTAATATCGCTTAATATCAATGGACTCAATTCACATATTAAAAGACACAGGTTAAGAGAATGGATATGAAAACAGGATCCAGCCTTCTGCTGTTTACAAGAAACACACCTCAACCTCAAAGACAGACACTACCTCAGAGTAAAGGATTGGGAAAAGGTTTTCTAAGCAAAGGGACCTAAGAAACAAGTGGGTATGGCTATCCAATTATCTAACAAAATTGATTTCAAACTAAAATTAGTCAGAAGAGATGGAGAAGGACACTTTATACTCATAACAGGAACAATTCATCAGGATCAAGTCTCAATCCTGAATATCTATGCCCCTATTATAAAAGCACCCACATATGTAAAAGAAACATTACTAGAACTGAAAGCATACATCAAACCCCACACACTAATAGTAGGAGATTTCAACACTCCTCTCTCATCAATGGACAGGTCAATCAGACAGAAACTTAACAGAGAAATAAGAGAACTAACAGATGTAATGAATCAAATGGACTTAACAGACATCTATAGAACATTTCACCCAAACAGGAAAGAACACACCTTCTTCTCAGCATTTCATGGAACCTTCTTGAAAATTGATCACATACTCGGAAACAAAACAAACATTCACAGATACAAAAAAATAAATAAAAAATTGAAGTAACCACCTGAGTCTTATCAGATCACCATGGAGTAAAGCTAGAACTTTTTATTTTTTGAAATTTCGAGACAGGGTTTCTCCGTAGCTTTTTTGTTCCTGTCCTGGAACTAGCTCTTGTAGACCAGGCTGGCCTCGAACTCACAGAGATCCACCTGCCTCTGCCTCCCGAATGCTGGGATTAAAGGCATGTGCCACCACCGCCAGGCTTGTAAAGCTAGAATTTAACAACAATTCCACCCCCAGAAAGCCTACAAACTCATAGAAACTGAACAGTAACCTACTGAACCACCTTTGAGTCAAGGAAGAAATAAAGAAAGAAATTAATATCTTTTTTAAATTCAATGAAAATGATGGCACAATATAACCAAAACTACGGGACACTATGAAAGCAGTGCTAAGAGGAAAGTTCATAGCACTAAGTGCCCACATAAAGAAAATGGAGAAAGTTCACATTAGAGACTGAACAGCACACCTAAAAGCTCTAGAAAAAAAGAATCAATGAAATAAAGAGCTGGTTCTTTGAGAAAATCGACATGATTGACAAACCCTTATCCAAACTAATTAGAAGGCAGAGAGAGAACACCCAAATTAACAAAATCAGAAATGAAAAGAGAGACATAACCACAGACACTGAGTAAATTCAGAGAATCACTAGGTCATACTACAAAACCCTATACTCCACAAAATTGGAAAGCGTAAAAGAAATTGACAATTTTTTAGATAGATACCAAATACCAAAATTAAATCAAGACCAGGTGAGCAATTTAAATAGTCCTAAAAACTGTGAGGAAATAGAAGCTGTCATCAAAAACCTCCCACCCAAAAAAAAAAAAAAGCCCAGGGCTGTATGGTTTTAGTGCAGAATTCTATCAGAACTTACAAGAAGACCATACTCCTCAAAGCGTTCCACATAAGAGAAACAGAAAGTTCATTCCCAAACTCTTTTATGAAGCTACAGTTACCCTGATACCAAAACCACACAAAGACTCAACAAAGAAAGAGAATTACAGACCAGCCTCACTCATGAACATCTATGCAAAAATTCTCAATAAAATACTGGCAATTACTGAATCTAAGAACACATTAAAAATCATAATGATCAAGTACGTTTCATTCCAGAGTGCAGAGCTGGTTCAATGTAAGAAAATCTATCAATGTAATTCATCATATAAATAAACTGAAAGAAAAAAACATATGATCATTTCATTAGATGCTGAAAAAGCATTTGACTAAACTCAACACCCCTTCATGATAAAGGTCTTGGATATATTAGAGATACAAGGGTCATATCTACATATAATAAAAGCAATATACAGCAAGCCAAGAGCTAACATCAAATTAAATATCGGAGAAACTCAAAGTGATTCTACTAAAATTAGGAACAAGACAAGTCTGCTCACTCTCTTCATATCTCCTCAACATAGTGTTTGAAATTTTAGCAATAGCAATAAGAAAACATAAGGAGCCGGGCAGTGGTGGCGCATGCCTTTAATCCCAGCACTTGGGAGGCAGAGGCAGGCGGATCTCTGTGAGTTCGAGACCAGCCTGGTCTACAAGAGCTAGTTCCAGGACAGGCTCCAAAACCACAGAGAAACCCTGTCTCGAAAAACCAAAAAAAAAAAAAAAAAAAAAAAGAAAAAGAAAACATAAGGAGATCAAGGGGATTCAAATTGGAAAGGGAGAAGTCAAACTTTTCTTATTTGCAGATATGATAGTATACATAAATGACCCCAAAACTCTGCCAGGGAAATTCTATAGCTGATAAATACCTTCAGTGATGTGGAAGGATACAAGATCAACTTTAAAAAGTCAGTGCCCTCTGATAAACAAAGGATAAAGAAGCTTAGAGGAAAACCAAAGAAACATCACCTTTCACAATAGCCACAAATAACATAAAATATCTGGGGAATAACACTAACCAAGGAAATGAAAGACCTATTTCACAAGAATTTTAAGTCTTTGAAGACAGATATTGAAGAGGACACCAGAAAATGGAAAGATCTCCCATGCTCTTGGATTGGCAAGATCAAAATAGTAAAAATGGCAACTCTACCAAAGCAATCTATAGATTCAATGCAATCCCCATCAAAATCCCAACAAAATTCTTCACAGCCCTTGAGAAAACAATAATCAACTGTATATGGAAAATAAAACCAGGATAGCCAAAACAATCCTATACGATAAAGGAACTTCAGAGGGCATTTCCATCCCTGACATCAAACTCTATTACAGAGTAATGAAAATAGCTTGGTATTGGCATAAAAAGAGAGACATTGACCAATGGAATCAAATCGAAGTCCTGCATATTAAACCACACACCTATACACAAATGATTTTTGAAAAAGAAGCTAAAATTATACAATGGAAAAAAGAAACCATCTTTAACAAATGGTGCTGACATAACTGGATGTCAACCTGTAGAAGAATGAAAATAGAACCGTATCTATCACCATGCACAAAACTCAAGCCCAAATGGATTAAAGACCTCAATATAAATCCGACCACACTGAACCTGATAGAAGAGAAAGTGGGAAGTAGTCTGCAACACATGGGCACAGGAGACCACTTCCTACATATAACACCAGTAGCCCATTCACTAAGCAGAACAATGAATAAATGGGACCTTCTAAAGCTGAGAAGCTTCTGTAAAGCAAAGGACACAGTCAATAAGACAAAAAGGCAACCTACTGAATGAGAGAAGATCTTCACCAACCCCGCATCAGACAAAGGTCTGATCTCCAAAATATATAAAGAACTCAAGAAACTAGGCATTAAAATTCTAAATAACCCAATTAAAAATGCAGTACTGAACTGAACAGAGAATTCTCAACAGAAGAATTTCAAATGACCAAAAGATACTAAAGGTCATATTCAACTTCCTTAGGTATCAGGGAAATGCAAATCAAAACAACATTGAGATACCATCTTAGACCTGTCAGATTGGTTAGAATCAAAAACACCAATGATATCCTATGCTGGAGAGGATGTGGAGTAAGGGGAGCACTCATCCATTGCTGGTGGGAATGCAAACTTGTGCAACCACTTTGGAAATCAGTGTGGCAGTTTCTCAGGAAACTGGGAGTCAACCTACCTCAGGACCCAGCAATTCCACTCTTGGGAATATACCCAAGAGATGCCCAATCATACTACAAAAGCATCTGTTCAACTATGTTCATAACAGCACTATTTGTAATAGCCATAACCTGAAAACAACCTAGGTGCTCCTCAGTGGAATAATGGATAAAGGTGTGGCACATATACACATTAGAGTTCTACTCAGTGGTAAATAAAAATGACATCTTTAATTCTTCATGCAAATGGATGGAAATAGAAAACACTTTACTAAGTTAGCTAGCCCAAACCCAAAAAGATAAATATGGTATGTACTCACTCATTAGTGGATTCTAGCCATAAACAAAGAACATTGAGCCTACAGTTCATGATCCTAGAGAAGCTAAATAATAAGGTGAACACAAAGAAAAACATATATTTATCCTCCTGGATATTGGAAGTAGACAAGAACGCCGGGCAAAAGTTGGAAGCATGGGGATTGGGGTGGGGTGGGTGGAAGGGAAGATGGGGAGAGAGGAGGGAGAAGGGGAGGATTGGGGAGAGCTTGGGGGAATGGGATAGTTGAGATGGAGGAAGGGTGGATATGGGAGCGAGGAAGAAGATATCTTAATTGAGGGAGCCATTTTAGGGTTGGCAATAGACTTGGCTCTAGAGGGGTTTCCAGGTGTCTAAGGGGATGTCCCCAGATAGGTTCTTGGGCAGCAGAGGAGACAGTGCCTGAACTGGCCTTCTCCCATAGCTACACTGATGAATATTTTGCATATCACCAAAGAACCGTCATCCAGCGAAGGATGGAGATAGAGACAGAGACCCACATTGGAGCACTGGATTGAGCTCCCAAGGTCCAGATGAAGAGCAGAAGGAGGGAGAATATGAGCAAGGAAGTCAGGACCACGAGGGGTGTGCCCATCCACTGAGACAGTGGGGCTGATCTAATGGGAGCCCACCAAGGCCAGCTGGGCTGGGACTGAATGAGCATGTGATTAGACTGGACTCTCTGAATGTGGCTGAAAATGAGGGCTGACTGAGAAGCCAATATAATGGCATGGGTTTTGATTCTACTGAATGTACTGGCTTTTTGGGAGCCTAGTCTGTTTGGATGTATACCTTCTTAGACCTGGATGGAGGGGGAAGGGCCTTGGACTTCCCATAGGACTGGGCACCCTGAGTTCTCTTAGGACTGGAGAGGGAGGAGAGATGGAGAGGGGGGAGTGGAAGGGAAATGGGAGGAGGGGAGGAGGTGGAACTTTCTAATAAATAAATAAATAAAAGATGAAATATTCACAGAAAGTCTGGATTATGTATATTATTCTATTTTCTTTTAATTTTTGACTGTGAATGAGCTAAATACAGAGAGACATTTCATTGTATGGGTTGCTAAGCTAAGCCAACATTTTAAAGGTATCTTAAGTTCAAAATTTGGGTCTAAGGATATGTTGCTTTGGAAAAGAGGTTCTACTTTTGTTTCCACAGAGGATAAAAATCTGTGGATTCCTTACCAACTAATATGGTTTGATCAAACAAAACCCCCTAAATGGGCTGGAGAGATGGCTCAGTGGTTAAGAGCTTTGCTTGTTCTTCCAAAGGTCCTGAGTTCAATTCAGAGCAACCACATTGTGGCTCACAACCATCTGTAATGAGATTTGGTGCCCTCTTCTGGCCTGCAGGGATACATGCAGACAGAACACCATATACATAATAAATAAATTATTTAAAAAAGCCCCCCTGAAGTCATGGCCCAGACGGTCCAACATCCATGACAGCTTCAGGGCTGCTGAATAAGATGGACTTACCACACAGGATACCCCAAGAAAGACCTGATTAACAGCATTTCCAATCAGCAGTAAGTAGTCTAGAAAAGATAGCCAAAATTTCCCAAATGATTCTTTGTAAATGTTTGTTTACATTTAAAGAGGGATATGATATAGAGATGAATACTTTGCAATTGTATGGATCTTAGTTTATTGATACAAATTTGAGGTCAATTTTGTTTGTATATTTCTGCTCTTGATTAAGGTACTGTGTTTGTACAGCTCATTTAAAAACATAATATATGATTAAAACTACAAGTTAAAGTCATCTATAATAGTCAAGCTTATAGTCATGTTAGGTAGGTTTTCTAGATTTGCAGAGATATATTTCTGATGATAGGTATTCTTCAAACCTTTCAAAGACTAACAGATTATGAAATTTAAAATGTTTAAGAAATTAGGACTTTTCATGACAATGAAACACATCTGCCCCTGGCAGCACCAATCTACTTAAAGAGGATGATGGGCATCGAGGATGCTCCTTGTGAAGTTGCTAGCCATTTAGACAAGAAACTGCTCTTGCCTGGACTGATTGATATTATACTGTATGAACTGAACATGCAGGACCCACAGAAAAACGATTGCTGAAGCTGCCTAAAGGTGAAACAGTCCTTCAACGTTCCTACTTCATGAGAGAGTCTGCAAGACATTCTGAAGGACACAGAAAAAAGTGACTGAAAGACTGCCAATATAGGCAAAACTGTCTTTGAAATTTCCTGCTTCATGGAAAAGTCTTCCGGATACTATGGGCCTATAGGCTGAAGATGGATGCCCCAGTGTGATGTGGAATGTCCCTCTGTGTGTTGTGATTACCTTTAATAAATAAAGAACTGCTTTAGCCTATGGCAGAAAAGAACAGAGCTAGACAGGGAAAGCTAGGCTGTATTCTGGGAGGAAGAAGGGCCAAGTTAGAGAGATGCCATGGAGCTGCCGCCAGAGACAGATATGCCGAAACTTTTCTGGTAAGCCACATCCACGTGGCAGTACACAGATTAATAGAATTGGTTAAATTAATATGTAAGAGTTACCCAATAAGAAGCTAGAGCTAATGGTCCAAGCCGTGATTTAATTAATAGAGTTTCTGTGTGATTATTTTGAGTCTAAGCTAGTCAGGTAGCAGGAACCAACAAGCAGCCCCCCACTACATTTGGCAGCAATGTGGGGCTAAATCCATGTAAAACCTAAAAAAGCTTTTAAAAAACCCTAGACACACACACAAAAACAGAGTTAAACATGGTTTGGAAGTGGCATTTTCTTGGGTGGGCACTGTTTGCTAGAAGCAAGTAGAGGCAGGGCTCCTCTAAGAGAGGTTTTCCTGATACAGCCATAGCAAAAAAAAAAAAAAAAAAAAAGAGCCACTCTGTTTTAAAATGCCAGCATGACCTCTGGCTCTTTCAGGAGGCCCAGCACTTAAATGGGTTTGTGAGCAATGTGCTACAGCTTGCTTGGTGTCAACATGGACTGGCTGTGTGCCTAGAGATGGAGCATTGTGCATGGCTCTCAGAAACAGTGAGCAGCTCCGCAATGCTGGGCTAGGTGGAGCAAGCAGAAGGTACAGTATTTCCCCTAGCAATGGCGCAGCTTAAGTTTTAAGAAGCATTTAGCATTTTTAAAAGCACTCTTAAACAGTAAAGAATTACAAATATACAATAAAGACAAATCCAGATAGAAAAAAGAACTCTAAATGAGTCACATTGTTAGATAAATATACATAGGCTTAAGAGAGAAAATAAAAAGAATACAGAGAGTTTAAAAAACAAAAAAAATCTTTAAAATCTTTAAAGAGAGTACAAAAGTAGTAGAGTAAAAGAAATAAGCCACATAAAGATAAAATATACACAGAGTCTGCATTATGCATATTATTGTGTCTTCTTTTTTAAATATTTCTTTCTTTCTTTCTTTATTTATTTATTTATTATATATACAATATTCTGTCTGTGTGTATGCCTGCAGGCCAGAAGAGGGCACCAGACCTCATTACAGATGGTTGTGAGCCACCATGTGGTTGCTGGGAACTGAACTTAGGACCTCTGGAAGAGCAAGCAATGCTCTTAACCTCTGAGCCATCTCTCTACCCTATTGTGTCTTCTTTAATTCTGACTGTAAAAAAAAACTAAGTACAGAGAAACATTTCATTGTATGAGCTGCTAAGCTAAACCAACATATATATCTTAAAAGTATCTTGATTCCAAAATATGGATCTAAGGATATGTTGCTTTAAAGAAGAGGTTCTTCTTTTGTTTCCACAGAGGATGAAAATCTGTGGATTACTTTCATACTAATATGGTTTGATGGACCAAAACCTCCTAAAAGGTTGCTTTAAACATCCCTCAAAAAATTACTTCACCCAATAAACAGCAGAAAGAAGTTTGAACAAAACTACACCCATATTCCCAGATATTTTCTATAAATGTTTGTTTGCATTTAAAGGTGGATATGCTATAGAGATTTGCATGGGTATGGATCTTGGTTTATTGATATAAACTTAAGGCCAATATTGTTATTTATATATTTCTGCTCTTGATGAAGATATCGTGTTCATAAAGCTCATTTAAAAATGTAGTGTATAATTAAGAAATACAGGTTAATAGATAATCATCGATAATAGCCAAGCTTGTAGTCATATTAGTTAGATTTTCTAGATGTACAGAGATGTATTTCAGATAGATAGGTATTCTTTAAACCATTCAAAGACTACAGAATATAGCATTTAAATGTTTTAAGAATTTAGGACTTTCACAACAATGAGACACATCTGCTCCTGGCAGCACCAATCTACTTCAAGAGAAGGATGGGCATCAAAGAGGCTCCTTTATGAAGCTGGTTAGCCATTTGGGCAAGAAACTGCTCTTGCATGGACTGCCTGATAAACTGGGCATGCAGGGCCCACAGAGAAATGACTACTAAATTTGCCTAAAGGTGAGATGATCCTTTGGGGTTCCTGCTTCATGAAAGAGTCTGCTAGACATTCTGCAGGACACAGAAAAATGTGATGGACAAACTGCCAATATAGGTGGAACTGTCTTTGAAATTTCCTGCTTCTTGGAAAAGTCTGCTGGATACTTTGAGCCAGTAGGCTGAAGATGGATGCCCCAACATTACAGAAGAACTTTGGGTGACTGTCCAGGCAGTGAGACATCTCTGTCAATTCTAGAGTCTTGGAATTTGCTTACAATGCACTTCTTGTTAACTTAGGTAATATTATAACCTTCTGGATTCTTTCACGGAGTTGAAGAATTTATGGTTATAGTTTCCCTTAGTTATGATAAAAGATAAAATAGATATAACTCTAATTCTTGCTTGAAAACTGTTTTATGTAATTTTAATATATTAAATTTAAAAGTTTCCTTTTTATTTAAACAGAAAAATAGAGGTGTTGTGGGATTTCTCTCTGTGTGCTGTGATTACCATTAATGAATGAAGAACTGCTTTAGCCTGTGACAGAGAAGAACAGAGGTAGGCGGGGAAAGCTAGGCTGTATTCTGGGAGAAAGAGGGCGAATTAGACACCATGGAACCGCCGCCAGAGTCAGACATGCCAAAACTTTGCCAGTAAGCCACATTCATGCGGCAGTACACATATTAATAGAAATTGGTTAAATTAATATGTAAGAGTTACCCAATAAGAAGCTAGAGCTAATGGGCCAAGCAGTGGTTTAATTAATACAGTTTCTGTGTGATTATTATAAGCTAAGCTGGGTGGCTGGGAACCAACCAGCAGCCTCCCATTACTCTAATGTTACAGAAGAATTTCTGTAACAGAATGAGTAACTGTCCAGGCAGCAAGATGTCTCTGTCAATTCTAGAGTTTTGGAAGTTGCTTACAATGCACTTCCTCTTAACTTAGGTAATAATATATCCTTCTGGAGTCTTTGATGGAGTTGAAAAATGGATAGTTATAATTATACTTTTCCTTAGTTATGACAAAAGATAAAATAGATATAAATATTATAACTGTAATTCTTGCTTATTACCTGTTTTGCTATATGTAATTTTACCATGTTAAGGTTAAACCTTCCTTTTTATTTAGACAGAAAAGGGAAGGTGATGTGGGATTCCTCTCTGTGTGCTGTGAATATGTTTTACTGCCATTGGTTAATAAAGAAGCACTTTTGGTCAATGACTTAACAGAGTAAAGCAAGGTGGAAAATCCCAACAGAGATGTAGAGAGAGAGTAGGCGGAGTCAGAGAGACAACATGTAGCTACCAAAGGAGACAGACACCAGAACTTTACCTAATAAATCACAACCTTGTGGCAAACAGAATAATAAGAATGGGTTAATTTTAGATGTAAGAGCTAGCTAGGAATATGCCTGAGTCACTGGCCAAGCAGTGTTGCAATTAATATAGTTTCTCTGTGATTATTTTGGGTCTGGATGGCCGGGAACAAACAAGCAGTCTCTAACTGGATATCTGCATGTAGAGGAATGCAAATAGACCCTTATCTATCACCCTGTGCAAAACTCAAGTCCAAGTTGATCAAAGAACTCAACAAAAGACCAGATCCACTGAACCTCATAGAAGAGAAAGTGAAGGACAGCCTTGAACGTGTTGGCACGGGAGAAGACGTCTTGAACAAAACGTTGTTGTTCTGACTAGTCATGAGTCAACTTGACACAACTAGAGTCAGCTGAGAGGAGAGAGCTTGAATTGGGGAAATGCCTCCATAAGATCAGGCTGTAGCGCATTCTCATAATTAGTGATCAACAGGGGAGGGCCCAGTCCCTTGCGGGTGCTGCCATCCCTGGGCTGGTGGCCCTGGGTGCTATAAGAAAGCAGGGTGTGCACGTCATGGGGAGCAAGCCAGTAAGCAGCACCCCTCCAAGGCCTCTGCATCAACTCCTGCCCTGCTTGAGTTCCTGTCCTGACTTTCTTCAATGATGAACAGTAATGTGGACGTGTAAGACAAATCAACCCTTTCCTCCCCAACTTGCTTTTTGGTCATGGTGTTTCATCAGAGCAATAGAAACCCTGACTAAGACAACTTTAACACAGGCACTAAGATCAACGATTAATAAATGGGGCCTCATGGAACCGAAAAGCTTCTCCGCATGCACAGGGCCTCATGGGACCGAACAGCTTCTCTGCATGCACAGGGCCTCATGGGACCGAACAGCTTCTCCGCATGCACAGGG
>NC_022027.1:4245954-4265524 GCF_000317375.1 Microtus ochrogaster | reverse complement strand
GACAGGAGGGGAGTGGGGGGAGCTAGGAGAAGGGAGGGGGAGCCACAGTACATTGCGAGTGAAGATGTGTTTTTGATAAAAGGAATAACGGAAGGATTTATCCTTTTTTAGTGTGTGGGGGTCAGTGGGGTGGTATGTGCACATAAATGCAGTGCCCATCAAGGCCAGAAGGGGGCATCAGGTACCCCCAGGAGAAGGAGTTACAGGCACTTAACCCACTGTGCCATCTCTCCAGCCCCTGCTTATTGTTTAAATAAAGAATCCCTCTCTAGGGTTGTGAGAGAAGGGTGTCAGCAGCACACTTCTCCAAAACATGAGGACCTAAGTTTGGATCCCCAGGAGCAATGCAGTAAGGCAGGCATGATGTAATGCCTGCAGTGGGAGGCAGAGACAAGAGCAAGCCTGTAAGCTACAGCCATGCACACTGATCTACTTGAAAGTTCCGGGCCAATGAGAGACCTTGTCTCAAACAAAGAGTGGAAAGCATCTAAGGATTGACACAACAGTCACCCTCTGACCTCCACATACAGGCACACACATGAACGCCCATGAACACCCACCCCACAGACATACACAGAAGAGCCACCCTAGCCCAGGCTGGTCTCACACTCACCAGCCTACCTCAGCCTCCCCAGTGCTAGTGTCACAGGCGTGTGCCCCACTCCCGCTCTGCTTACTAAACTGAGTTCTTTGCCAGTCTGACAGGCAGGCATAGGTGCCTGGAAGAGGCCCAGCTCAGCTTCTGGCTGGCCGAGCGGAGGCTCTGTAGAAGCAGAGCCCTGCTGAGCTCAGGCGACATGAACCCACCTTCTCCCTGGAGTCTTCTGACTGTAATGGAGCAGCTGATCCCTATAGGAACCTGGTAGACAGGACTTAGACTCAATCCTGACCCGGTCTCTAAGAGGAGCGAGATGGGGGTGTTGATAACTGCCCCGCCATGCTCTCTGACCCAGCCTCTGGGGAGAGGAGCGAGATGGGGGTGTCCCTAACTGCCCCGCCATGCTCTCTGACCCAGCCTCTGAGGAGAGGAGCGAGATGGGGGTGTCCCTAACTGCCACACCATGCTCTCTGGCCCAAGGAGCCTGCCCATTCCCAGACAGACACACACCTTGTCCTGGGATACAGCAAGGCCTGCCACCACTCCTGCTGCCCCTGGATGACCAGCAAGGCACCCTGGGAGCATCCTTGGGCATCTAGTAACATGGTCCACGAAACGTCTCTGTGTTCTAAAGTGGGCCTAGCATAAGCATCCACCACACACCAAGGAAGGCCACAGCGGCTATAAGGCCTCCATCTTGGGCTGTATACAGAACAACCAGTCCAGGTCTCTGTCCCCTAAGTCAATGCTGAGACTGGGCAGGTCCAACCCAGTGCACTGGGTAAGAAGGCAGGTGTAGCAGGGCCATCTCACCAGGAGAGCTTAAAATCAACACTCATGGCCAAGACATTTGGTACAAAGTTTATAGCTCACCCTCCCATGAAGGTAACTTTAAGTGTTCTGAAATAGATGGGAACGGCAGACCTAGGCCCACTCCCAAAGCCTGGCTACACACCCGGTCCATGCGGGGAAGTGGAGGCAGGACTGGACAGCAAGCTATGAGGGAGGGCTTTGGAGGGCTCGGGCAGGAATCTTCTGCAGGCTTGAGAACAGGATTCAGACAAAAGTCACGTGTGTCTGTTCCTAGGCCGCCCACGGTTTAGCAACCCTTTTCACACTTGTGATCCCTGACCCAGGCCAAGGTGAACTGCTCCACCCAGGCAGACAAGCGGTCTGTCCCCGCAGGACCCACAGGGAGGATGCCGACTTCATAAACCATCATAGACTGGCCCATTCCTGGGGCCACGCAGGGATTGCTTTCCTCGAAAAGCCCTTTGTGGTGGGAGACAGCCCTCGGAGCAGGACCTCATCTTATCTTCCTGGGGCACTCGAGAAGCAATGAGGATGGATCCTGCCCACACTCAGGCCCAGTCAGGTACCCCAGACCCTGATCAATGGTCACCAGCCGGGACCCTGGGGCAGCTCCAAAGTCAGTGGTGCCTGACCAGGGCCAAGGGGCCAACACGTGACTGGCCCACAGGTGGCTTCCGGGAAGAGACTGGGTACTCATAGTGGCTAAGGTCCGTCGCCGAGGGTCAGCGTCAGGGACAGACTGGGCTTGCGCTCCGGTTCCTGGTCCTCCTGGCAGGGCTGGGGCGGCCGGGATTTGAAGAAGTCTGAGACATAGCGGACCTGCGGGGGAGGGGAAAGCAGTGCATAAAGCCAAGGAAGAAGCCCAGAGGGAGGAGCCAATGAGGGTTGTAAAGGAGATGGGGCCAGTGGTGAGGGGCAAGCTCTGGGAAGCAGATGAGCAGGCAGAGGTCACAGCAACATTGGGTCCTATAGGTTGAGGCAGGCAGGGCTCACCGTGAGGCACGCTACCAGGGCTCCCTGCAGGAGGCCAACGAGGACATCACTCCAGTGGTGCTTGTGGTCGGACACACGGGTGT
The DNA here is from genome assembly GCF_000317375.1 of Microtus ochrogaster. Classification (NCBI taxonomy): domain Eukaryota; kingdom Metazoa; phylum Chordata; class Mammalia; order Rodentia; family Cricetidae; genus Microtus; species Microtus ochrogaster. The sequence continues at coordinate 4,263,037 of NC_022027.1, read as the reverse complement.
AGCCCACATAGATTGCAAAGGCCACCAAGAAGAACTGAACCGTGGGCCTCAGCAGCCGCGCCCACTTCCAGCAGAGCCGGGCCTGCACATAGAGCTGTGGAGGCATCAGCCTGCATTAGCTGGGCCCGTGGGTGTCCACACCCTGCCCAGCCCAACGCAAGAGTCGTAAACCCCCTACCCTCAGGGCCTCCTCCACGTACTCCATTGTGCAGCAGGGAAGACCCAGGCCCAGGGAAGGGGAGGCTGGGCAAGGTTCCCTGGGAGGAAGGGAGACACTCACCGCCAGGAACAACATGCAATACATGCCGAAGGAGGAGTGTCCGGAGTAAAAGGAGAGCCTGGGAGGGAGGGCAAGCCAGTCAGTGGAACCCCTTGGGGAGCTGGCATTTGCAGATGACCAAAGTTCAGTTCCCAGTACCTACAATATCCAGTACCTACATCACCCAGTACCTACATCAGCTGCTCACAACTACCAGAAGATTTGATGCTCTGAGGGCAGCAGCACTCACATGCACAGAGGGAGAGGGAGAGAGAGAGAGAGAGAGAGAGAGAGAGAGAGAGAGAGAGAGAGAGAGAGCAAAAATAAATCATCTTTAAGATTTATATATCTTTATGTATATGGTGTTTTATTTACATCTATGTCTGTGTGCCACATTCCTGCAGTGCCTAAAACTGGCCACAAGGGAGCATCAGATCCCCTGGAACTGAAGCTACAAATAGTTGTGAGCTGCCTTGTGGGCTCTGAGAATCTAACCCAGGTCCTCTGGAAGAGCAGAGTGTCCCTAACCACTGAGCCATCTCTCCTGTCTCTTAGCCTGAGGGAAGGCTTACACACACAGCACACTCACCATGGAGCGGTCATCTCCCCTCCTCCCTCTCACTTCCCCAACCCCAACTCCCCGACCTGGAGCAGGCCTGGCCAGCAAGACCACACTGAGGGTGGCAATCACCCAGTACGGCCACCGTCACCCAGTACTGTCACGGCCTCTGTTGCGACAGCTGGTGGTCTGAGGTACTGATATCACCTCGGCTTATAAAGATATCAGTCACTGCTGCCTCAGAGCTCACGCAGCAACCTGGGGGCTATGCTTTGGAGGCTCAGAAGGACCAGGCACCCCCAGGACACCCCCAGAGTCACTCCACAACCTTGGCAGACAAAGTAGGGCTAAGGCAGAGCCCCTAGCTCCACCCTAGCACCCAGAAAACAGAGAAATGTATGTCAATCCTGCCAACCACTATGCTGACAGCAGACCCTCACGACATGGTCATCCACATTGTTCCCTCCGGGAAGTCACTAAGTAGATGGTGACCACACTGTCCATTCTCCCCAGGAAATTGGTGTTAGAGAGACTTGCCTGGCGTGTGTGAGTCAAAGCCATTGATTTGATCATCAGTATGGCCATAAAGAGACAAACAGACAAAAATCACTGTTTTGCAGGAAAATAGATAGAGATAGATACTTAGATACATAGATTCATACATACATACATTTTATATATATATATATATATATATATATATATATATAGAGAGAGAGAGAGAGAGAGAGAGAGAGAGCGAGAGAGCACATATGGAGAAAACAAACATGCACACACATAGCATGACTAATAAACAAGCTGTCTAAGGAGCTGGGGAGATGGTCAGAGAGAAGCCTGCTCTATAAGAATGAGGACCTGAGCTCCATCCCAGCACTCACGGGAAAGTGAGGTGTGGAGCATGCCCGTAATCCTGGGACTGCAAACTCCATCCCAGCACGCCCGTAATCCCAGGCCTGGGGAGCTGGAGACAGACGGCTCCCTGGAGCTTGCTGGACAGTCTAGAATTGTACAGCTCCAGCTTCAGCAAGAGACCTTGTCTTAAAATAAAATGTGGACTGGAGAGGTGGCTCTGGAGTTGCAGAGGACCAGGGTTCAGTTCCCAGCACCCACACAGCAGATAGCAACCTCTTGTAACTCCAGGTCAAGGGGATCTGATGTCCTCCTCAGACCTCCATGGACTCCTGCACAAATGTGGTGCACGTACATACATGCAGGAAGACACAAGTGTGTGGTGGAGAGCAGCTGAGGAAGACACTTGCCGTTGACTGACTACCGGCCTGCACACACATGTGGACACACAAGCACACGCACATAAAGCTGTCCATACGGAGACGCAAGTGCCAAGCTTAGGGGACAGACACTTCAACCAGTCACCGGAAACATCCAGAGATGAGAACATCTGTGAGGACGGAAGAAACAGAAGCCGAGGAGACAGTCTACGCCAGCCACAGTGACGCAAGCCTGTCACCCCAGCACTCGGGAGACTAAGGCAGAAGGACGAGAAGTTTGCGGTCATTCTGGGCTACACAGGGAGATCCTGTCTCAAACATCTAAAACTGCATTATGGGTGTGAAAATGCCTGTAGTTTTGAAGGAAAGAAAGCACTGGAAGGACTTATGGCTGATCAGAGCCAGCAGATACAGGGGTCAGCGGAGACAACAGAGCGTGGGTGCGGACACACAGGCCACACCAGACATGAGCAGCAGAGCTCAGAAGAGCAGGATGGGCAGGGAAATGGTGCCAACAGCAAACAAGCTCACCACAGAGGACGCTGAAGAGGAAAGAACTCAGTCACAAGCCTGGAGGCGCAAACGGCAGCCAGTCCACCTCTGCAGGGCGGGCCACTGCCTCCCAGGCACCTGAATCCTGAGACTACCTGCCCACTATGTGCCTGCACACAGGAAGACCCATGGCCAGCTTCTCTGCCTGCCTCTGCTGACAGGTTTTCTCATTGACCAGACCCCAGATTTTCTGTCCCTCAGAGCCTTGCCTGGCCTGCAGTCAGTACCCACCTGGCCTCAGTGACGTTGGCAGGGCTGCCCCTGCACACCTCCAGCTGCACGTAGCCAGAGCAGTTGACCCGGCTCCAGTCAGGGTCACAGACAGCCAAGAAGCTGGGTCTCAGCCGGCCGATCATGTACTTGGCCAGGTCGGTCAGAGACTGGCTCACAGCGGCCCCGAACAGGAAGGTCCCCAGCACCTTGTAGATGGCAGCCACATAGTTGTTGAAGTCGGATCGCGAATAGAGACGGTCTGTGTACACCAGGTAGGCCTCCCCCGATGAGACCTGCCAATGGAACAGCTGCAGAGCATGCGGCAGACACCGCTCCCAAGGTGCATCCTGCTAGGGAGCTGGGCCCTACCTACCTCAGGGCAGGGCTCACCCGGCCCCCACCCGAGCACTTTTCCGCCTTACAAGGATGACGGTGGCCGTGATGATGACCCCAGCCATGAGTCCGTGGGTGATCGTGTCTGGACGGTAGGGGTACCGGATGGAGTCATCTCCGCAGTAGAACCCTCGTTTGTATGGTGTGTTCACCAGAGTCAGGATGACGAAGGGCAGAGAGGCTGTGGGAAGCCAGGGAAGGCACACAGTGCAAATCCTGCCCACATGGTTTCTGTCCTGGGATCATGGTCGCTCTGCCATGACCCCATGGGAAACTCCTCAGTGACTTCTGTTAATGAGCCCAGCTACTGAGCAGCTCTACCATGCTGCACTCTGGCCCCACCTTAGGCCTCCCTCGGGCTGACTCAGCACCAGCAACCACAGCCTCTACACACCATACTGAAGCACAATGGCTTCTTCCCATCTCATTCCAGCCCCTGATGAGCCACCCATGGGGTCACTGGTGCTCTTCATGGCTCCTGTCGCCTTAGCGACAGTTGGCTGGACTGCTCCATCTGCATAAGAACACCAAGATGCCTGCTGTGTTTGCGGCAGGCACTTTTGGGGGCTCACTGCCTAGGAAGGTAGGTGAGATCATCTAGCAACACAAGGCGAGACTGCAGGGCTGTGGGGCTGTGTCACCCACATCAAGGGCACAGTCGGAGGGCTCTCCCTAGAGTCTGCCCTTTTTAAGGTGCACTGATGTTTTGCACTGTGTGAGGGTGTTGGATCCTGGAGTTACAGACATTTGTGAGCTACCACGTGGATGCTGGGAATTGAACCCGGGTCCTCTGGAAGAGCAGTCAGTGCTCTTAAGTGCTGAGCCATCTCTCCAGCCCCTAGTTTCTGCTTCTTTATCTGCCTTCATTCCAAGTCCTGAGCCACTGACAGCTACATACTGGACAAGATGGACCCAGCCCTGGATATGGGAAGCTCAGACCAGAGCCCAGAGACACAGAACCTCTTGGAAAATGACCTGGCAGAGAAGCTGTGAACAGAGCTGCAACCTGAGATCAGGTCACAAGGACAGGACAGCGAGTAGCACCTTGTTCCACAGGCATGGGAAGACAGACACCCCAAAAAGGCAAACCTGGGCAAGTGCCCTTTGCCCGTGAGCAGGGAAGCTGGGTGTGGAGGGCGCAGCTTTCAGGCCGTGAGTGCCAGGAGAACACAAGGAGATAGCCTCCCTCAGCATGGAAAGGGGAAGCAGACAGCCAGAAAACAGTCCCTGACATGGCTGAGCCATCCCAAGGCCCAGAGGGGACATGATCCAGGAAGGTGCCAACATCATGAAGCTAAGAGGCAGGACTAAAATGTAAGGGTGACAGCAGCAATGTCCCCTGGGAGGGGTCAGGCTTCATGACAGTGAGAGAAGGCTTGAAGGAGGTCAGAGGACAAGGTAGGATGACCACAGAGGAGGAGAGGGGAAGGGTGAGAGCAGTGATAGTCAGAGAGAAGGAGAAAGGGTAGAGGGTGAGAGGAGAGAGGGTCCGAGGAAACTGGTCTGAGCAAATCCCTTATCTCGTTTATAGGAAGTGGAAAGTCAAAGGATCTGGTGATATCATCCCGGGAGACACTGGAGTCAATGAGTCTGCTTAGTGAACATCCCGGGCAGACCACAGGCACAGGGACAGACCTAAAGCTCAGAGCATGGCTGGGCTGCATGGCAGGTGTGAGCCAGGGCACCGACTCCCTTCCTCCTTCCGTGGGTATCTTTCGGGATCCATCAACAGGCAAGTGCCTCCCCGCCAGCACCCGAAGTCTGTGCTGACTAAGGGGAACAGGCTGGCATTGGCCTCCTCCTGCTGCTGTGACTCCCTGGGTAACTCCGCCTCTGAGGACCCAGGACTTCCCAAGGAAAAAATGTAAACTATCTCCAAGTCCTCCAGCCCCTAGCACAGAGTTAAAGCAACAGAAATGTTTTAATAAACCCATACGGTCAAAAAGTGTGCCCAAGGCTCGGGGATGTCCCTCGGGGCCTCTTGGCTGCCAAAGGGCGAAGCTAAATAAAGTATCCTTTCGGGATACGGAAGGTGGACCAAGAGAGGGAGATGCAGAATAGGGGAGGGCAGACATTACCCTGTCACCGCCTTCGGTGTAGGATCCAGTCACTCACTGTCTCCTGGGCCCCCCACCCCCCGAACAAACACTTGGCCTTTGTTCGCGCCTTGGGGGTTCGGAATGCTCCTCCCCACGGCTTGAACCGGACTGGCAGGTTTGTCTGTGCGAGCCTGGACGTCCCCGCCTTCCGAGGGCACCGTGCTGGACCTTGGCCACGAGTCACTGGCCTGCAGGGTCTTGGTGCCGCCCCGCCCAAGTGAGTCACGTCGCCCCGAGGTACTCGAGCGACTTCCTGTTGCTGGCTTACTGGGACCCACACCCCGGGAATAGCCACAGGTAGAGAGGCAGCCCCGATCCTGCCAAGCGCCCAGGAGGGCTGGCAGGGCGTGCACAGGGAAGTGGGGAGCACCGGTCACCACCGTCGGCATCCCGAACGCGCACTGGCAGGAGGGACCGTGGGAGCGTGCACTTGGGAGAGAGTTCCCGTCCCCGGGTCCCGAGATTCTTACCGACCAACACGCACAGCACGTCCAGCAGCACGAAGACCCACCTCCGCTCCATGTCGTCCCCGCCCAGGGACGCCCGCGACTCCCGCTGGTCCCAGTTGTTCCGGAGCGTCCCAGCAGCCCCAGGATCACATGGCCGTGGAGACTGCCCGGCCCAGGGAAAGGGCTGGGCTTGAAAAAAGGGCCCGAGCGAGGCGGAGGCGGGGCTGGGGGAAGGCGTGGCACGAAGAGAAAGTGCAGAGGCTGGAGGGGGAAGGAGAGGGCTGAGGCCCCGAGAGGTGTGTTTACCACCTTGACCCCGGCGAGGAAGGGCGGGGGCTTCGGGCTGGGAGGGGTCTCAGGACAAACAGAAGTCTCCTAGCTGGGAGAAGTCTCCAGGCTGGCATTCTGGAATCTCCGGGTTGAGAATATGCCTCCAAAGCTTGACTGGGGTCTCTCACCTGGAAAGGAGTCTTCTGGCCACCCAATGTCTAGGATTCAGGCCGGAGGTTACCTAAGCGTCCCCAGCACTTCTGCGGAGTGTGCAGAGAGCTGCGGGTAGAGCAAGCTGACAGCCGCCTGGGCAGCACTGAGCTCACACTCAGGAGTTGATCTCCTCAGCCTTTCCAAGGGAGGGCACCTGACACCTCTGATACCAGCACGGGGTGACTGGGCTCAGACAGAGACCCGCCTTTCCTCTAAGCTAGCATCTTGTGGTCCCTGACATTTAAAGAGGTTCCTTAACATTCCCGTCCGGGTCAGGATCACGCCCCTTAGCACACTGTAGGGATCCACCACCACAGAGGTTCTGAGGTTGACCCATGAATGCAGCCCCAGACCACCCTGTCCCAGGGGTGTCCTGGAGCCCTGGGCCAGGGACATTTGGGAGTCAGTGGGCATGTGGACACTGGAGAGGAAGTTCAGGCTCCAATGCATGTGTAAAAGGCCACCTCACGAAGCCTTTCACTCCGGAGATCACAGCTCCTTGAGGCTCCACCTAGGCCACACTCATGGCCACCATCAGCCTTTCTCCCATCACAGGGTTGAGTTTCAAGATGGTTGAGACTTGAGGATAGGGGAGGACAGGAGAGGACCAGACCCTGGATGAAAGCCCAAGATTCCCCAACCTGCTCCTGCAGGATGTCATCTGGTGTCGGACTGTGCAGAGAGGTCCAGAGAGAACCCAACTGCCTGCCCTTTGGTGCTGGGACAGGGAAGCACAGGGACCTGCTCGTGGGTAAGAGAGGGCTCCTGCACCCTAGACGTCACCTATGAAGTTGGCAGGCAGCACCTTCCACACACAGTAACCTGCCAGCCACTGAGTCTGGACAAGGACTGTGCAGAAACCTGGCTCCAGGTTGTCTGCACCCATCTCCAGCATCCACCCCCACCGAGGCCGCAGGCTGGACTCTGAGAGCAGTGTGAGCAGAGCTCCCCGATGCCAGCTTTCGCTCACACCATCCACACAAGTGTAGAGGACATCCTTCCCTGCCGCTGCTGCTGGAGGTGCCAGGGTTATGCCTGCGACACATGTGGCTTGTGTGCCGGCTCCTGACCATTCATATGAATAGCGGCATCCTCTCTGCCCCCTTCAACCTCTGATTACCTGGGATCTAACCATTAGAAAGTCTTAGCAGGTTAGGACAGCACTGCAATTGTGTGTAAAATACGCTAGGGTCCCTTAAGCTGAATGCCTACTGTGTGCTGAGAGGAGGGGGAGTGAGGGAATAGGCTGGAGCAGGGCTGGGGAGTGTGAGGAAGGAGGAGGGTGAGCCTAGAGGGGATGAATGGGAGGGACTGGGGGAGGAGAAGCCTGAACAAGCTCGGAAGGATTGGGGTCAGTGTTAAAACCTTGTGGAGGTGGCAAAAATTAGGATTAAGGTTAGGATTGGGGTCATGGCTCCTAATCAATTACCAACGTGGCCACAAATAGTGAGAAACTTCCCTAGCAGAATTCTCCCTCCATGCTAGGCCAAGCTGCCTATCCTGCACAGGCCCCCCACCCCCCGGGAGGAGTGGCCTTTTCCTGGGGCAATGGAGTTCAGGCTTAGCTCCAGCCCTGGGGACTCAGTGTCTCTGAAGGAATGCTGCAAGACACTCAAAGTGGCCATCGGGATCTACAGTTATTAGACACCACCTGCATACAGGCGGCCTCAGCTCTCCATTTCCCTGGGGATCTGGAGGGTGTTTCAGGGCTCCCCTCCCCAGAGTCAAGGTAAGGGTTCCACACAGTCTGATGCAGGCAAGATGAAGGCCAAGGCAGGGAATTTGGATGCGTCCCTGTGGACAGACCCTGCAGCCTAGGACCCCTGGAAATACTCAGCAGGAAGCACCCCGCAAGCAGAGGGAGAGTACTACGGGAGAGTGGGCCACCATCAGCAATAGGACCCAGTGCACTGCAGAACCAACCTTCTGCCCTCCCCGAGTCCTCACCCCAGGCCAGTCATCTGCAAGGTCCAAGCTGGGCAGCTCCTGCCCGTTACCTAGCCCCTCCCCTGCGTGAGCACCAGGAGGCAGCGGCTAGAGGGTGCATACCAGCAGCCTGCAGGACTGGGGACGGCTGAGCAGGGCACTGGCTGCAGTGGTGCAGTGGTGCGCTGCTCTCACACACAGTGGCACAGGGCAGGTGTGAGCAGCACTGCAGTCCCCACACAGCCCTTCCTCACACGGCTGCCTCCTTCCCTGCTGCTGCTGCTCAGGACCTAGTACATACAAAAATAAAAAGAGAAACACCACACTGAGGGGCAGGCACAGAGGGACTCCGTGGCAGCCAACTGAGGGCTCTGGAACACGAGGTAGACACCTTGTGACCCCACTGTTATTGCTAGTCCCTCAGGGTGTGACAAGTGTCCGCTGGGCAGAGCTCCAAAGGAGCAGGGAGTGGCTCCCGCCCCCGCGGACCACCTGCCCTCAGTTTGTCTACACGGAGGCTCTGTACATCCCCCTCAAGTCACCATTCCTGTGACCTCATGCCAGCCACAAGGCCTGGACCAGATGACTGCCCGGAGTGGGGCTGTGGACCAAGCAAACGAAAAGACAAAGCCCAGAGGGTCTGAGCAACGGGCTAACAAGCCGTTATCAGCAGAAACATAATTCTTGGTAATATGGAGCCAAGGCAGTGAATAGCTGGTTTTCAGGGGAATCTGAGTACCCATATTTTACCCGGTGACCCCATCAAGAAACTACAGACTGGGAGACTGAGGGACCACTGAGAATTGAGCAGAAGTCTAGACAACGGAGTCAGGCCTGGGTCCATCATATCCTAGAGCTCTGACCAAGTCAGAGAGCCTGAGTTCAGGGCAGTGGCAGGCCCAGATCCTCCAGCTCTGGAAGGCTTTCTCCCTCTTCCAAGGCTGTCTGGAGAAGCCCCATCCAGGTTCGCAAGCCAACATCTACTTGCTTGGTCCAGCACAGACCCCTACTCTTGTACACAAAGGCCTGGTGCCAAGGGCTGTCACCAGCCTGAGGGCTAGGCTAAAAAAACAGGGACAGCACTGGTAGGAACGACCTGTAGCCATTTGAACTCATGAGGGTGGCCTGGCATCTGCCCCAGCTGCAGATGGTGAGGGCTGCCAGCCCAGTTCTGATTCCCAAGTCGTCAGTGTCCTGTACAAGGCACAGATGCTGTGAAGTCACCAGTCAGCATGATGCAGAATTCAGGGTGCTCCTCTCAATTCCAGCCCCCCTGGTATCCCAACCTAACTTCTGCAGCAGCCCAGGGCCCTCCTAGGCTCCATAAAAGGATCTGCAAACCTCTTGGCCTAGAAGCGTGTCCTGCAGCTGGTCTATGCTCCCAGAACCGAGCAGAACACACCACAGACACAGCAACTTCCCTGGGGTCTCAGCTGTCCCTGCACTCACACCAGAAAATCCCATCTATGACATGAGACCCAGGAAATCTCACCCAAGGACCTGCTGGCAGAACTGGAAAAACACAGGCCTTCCACAGGGAAGACGCAGGGCTGCAGCCCCAAGCCAGGCGATGACCCGTTCCCAGAAGCCTCCACAAGAAAACTCACAGAGCCAACTAACTAGGGTTCATGGGAGACCACAAAGATTGAACTGACAACCAGGGAACCTGCACAGGTCTGACCTGGGTCCTCTAGGTCCATATATTACGAGTATGTAGCTTGGTGTCCTTGTGGGACTCCTAACAATGTGAGTGGGGGTGCCTCTGACTCTTTGGCCTGCTGTCAGACCCTTTTCCTCATACCAGGTCGCCTTATCCAACCCTAATATGAGGGGAAGTGCCTAATCGTACTGCAACTTGATATGCCATGTTTGGTTGATTTCCACGGGAGGCCTGCCCCCAGAAGAGTGGATGGGAGGTGGGAGGAAAGACAGGAGAGACAGAGAAGTGAGGAGGGATGTACTATATGAGAAAATAATTTTTAATAATTTGTTTAAATTTATTTTATATGTATCGGTGTGAAGGTATCAGAGCCCTGGAACTGGAGTTACAGACAGTCGTGAGTTACCACATGGGTACTGGGAATTGAACCCAGGTCCTCTGGAAGAGAGGCCAGTGCTCTTAATCACTGAGCCATCTCTCGGGTCCCCAGTTTTTCTTGTTTTTCGAGAGTTTTCTCAGTAGCTTTGGAGTCTTCTCTGGAACTCACTCTAAGCTAGCCTCAACCTCAGAGATCCACCTGTTTCTGCCTCCCAAATCCTGGGATGAAAGGTGTGTGCCACCACTGCCTGGCCTGAGAAAAATTAATTTAAGTTAAAAAATAGACTCAGATCCTCAGAAACAGGCAGATGCGAAGCAAGGCCTGTGGCAGCAAGTGAGCTGAGGGAATGGGAAAGTTGGTGGGGTCTTCTGGGACCCGAATCAGCAATCAGAACTTGTCAAAACTACACAGGTGTTTTGGGCGTGGCGGCTCAGGCCTATAATCCCAGCACTCAGCAAACTGAGAAAAGGGGATTAGCATGGGCCAGCCTGGGCTACACAGTGAGTTTGGGGTCAGTCCAGAGAGCTGGCTCAGCAGCAGCCTGAGGACCGAAGACCTGGTAACAAGATGGGCAAGAACCAACCCCAGGCTGCTCTCTGACCTCCCATGACATGGGTACATCCATAGTATACATACAAATAAATAGAAAACACAGGACTGGAAATATGTCCGTGATACAGAACTTGGAAAGGAAGGATGGACAGACACACACCCTCCCCTCTCTCCTTTCTCCCTCCTAGGCAGGAGAATGGCAGGTTTCAGACCAGACTGTTCTACAGTCTGAGGCATCTTAAACTACACAGCAAGACTCTGTCTGTAAACAAAACAGAAAACCAACACATAAAATACAACAGTAACAGAATACAAAGAGACAGCAGACACAACACGGAGTGCTTTAGCAGAAAAATTTAAAAAGATTTCAAGAGGGGGCTGGAGAGATGGCTCAGAGGTTAAGAGCATTGCCTGCTCTTCCAAAGGTCCTGAGTTCAATTCCCAGCAACCACATGGTGGCTCACAACCATCTGTAAAGAGGTCTGGCACCCTCTTCTGGCCTTCAGGCATACAGACAGAATATTGTATACATAATAAATAAATAAATATTAAAAAAAAAAAAGATTTCAAGACTATGAATGGGCCTGGAGTATCAGAAAAGATGCCAGTTCTCTGTGCCAGGTTAATAGGAGCCATATGAACAGAGGGGTGGATGGGAACAGACCCACTGTCCACACAGAAGAAAAGCCTCCCACAGCATGGGACTCTCAGATCCCACGCGCTCTCTCTTCTCTCCCAGACTGCCTTCCTTCCTCTCTGCCTTGGGCCCCACTGTCTGGGTCCAATTGCCCTGTCCCTGCCCAGCCTGTTTGCAGTACCCAAGGAAGTGATGCCAGGTACAAGTTTCCAATGGTGGCCACACAGAACACCTTCCCAACCTACTGTCCCAGCAAACACTGACCTCTGCCCACCACCCTAGGGCTCTGCCCCAAGTGTCTCCTCTGCCATTGGCTCCACCCACAGTCGACTGATACTCCACGTTTGAGCTTTACTGGCAACCTCCAGGTTGCCTGGGCCTGTGCCATGGGGTCCTGTGTGACCTGTTGACCCCACATCTCTCACATGTGCTCTGCTGTGCAGCCAGACTCTTACCCAGAGTCCCTAAGCGTTAACAAGGGCAATGGAGGTTTCCCAGCTCCTGCCAAGCCACCATAGACACCCCAGGCTTCAAATCAAGTTTAATAAATAAAAGAGTTGGGCAAAGGCAGTCTCACATCACAGTGTCCTCGGTGGGGCGAGGGACGGTCCAGTCCAGCCACACAGGCTCAAACAGCACCGCTCTGCCAACACTGGGCGGAGCTGCCTGCCCAGGGACCCCACTCCGAATTGTAAACACCAACATAAATAAAATGAGGGAGGCCGAGGACGAGACGGACGGACCCAGCCACCCTGCTAGGAGCCTCCAAAGAAATGAGACCCTCAGGACAGGGGGACGGCAGGGTGGTGCTTCCAGAGCGGTACCCCAAGGTGCCCCAAGGAGAGGGGCAGGAAGGGAATGGACCACCTGCTCCTCACCCACCAGGGCTGCTGAGGCCCCACCTCAGCACAGGGGAGGGGTGCGGGCAGGAGGCAGTGGGGTATAAAGTGCGGCTTTTCCTGAAGTGGAGACGGCAAAGGGCTGAGAAAGGGCGGCCACAGGGCGAGGTATATGGCTCTGTGCCCCAGGGTCCCACGCTGAGCAGAGGCTGGCGGCCACAACCCCGCTGAGGTGGGGAAGGAGTTGGTCTGTGGAGGGTGCCTGGGCAGAGGCTGCTGGTTCATAATGTGTCTGCCCAAAGCCCCGGCAGCACCGCCTGCCCAGCCCCTGCAGGCTGAGGCCAATGGCTGGGTCCACGTGGGGACGGGCCCTTTCTGAGCCCAGTTCCAGGGTGACTCCATGGCATGGTGGCAGCCAGGGACTGTGGCGGTACTGGATGCTGAGGTTTGGGGTCTGTGTGGCCCTGGCCACTTCACTGAGTCCCATCATGTTCTGAAGCAAAGGAGGCACCACGCAGGCCTGCGTGGGAGGGGTCAGGAAGACTGACGGGCAGGCCTGGCAGTGCTGCCATGTCCAATCTGAGCATGTGTACCCACAGATGACCAGGGGTCAACAGGTCATCACATTGCACCTATGAGAAATCATAAGAAAGGGTCAGTAGCTGAGTGACCCAGGCCTTGCCCATCACCACCCACTGCTCCCACCCAGAGCACGGCTCTGGTTTCTGCCTAGACAGAGCCTGGAGCCTGCACCCGCTTGGAGCTTTGTGAACAATGTGAACATATCACCACGCCAAGCACTAAGGAAGCCACAGAAGAGGTACAGACAGGGCAGCCACAGTCCACTGGAGGCAGCTGTGCCCTGAGCACTGGCCAGCCCGCAGAAGGTGCTAAGGATGGCACTCACTGTGACAAAGGCTCCGAGCGCAGTGTGGAGGCTGGGCACGTGGGGTGGCCAGTTAGGAAGGGGTTCACATCTCCGATGCCAATGAGTCCAAATTCAGTGACTGACAAAGCCATCTGTGCTGGAGCCATGGGCTCTGCAGTGTCCTCGCTCAGATCCACAGGGCTGGACACAAGGGGCAGTTCCTCAGGTAGGGCAAGGTCCACAGCCAGTCTGGGGCTGGTGCCCGGCTCTGGAGCAGGAGTGGCAGCGGCAGCAGCCACCACCAGTGGGAGTTCAGCCGGGGTGGCCAGGCTGCTGGGCTGCTGGAGCGAGGCCACGGCAGGGGGCTCCTCCAGAGGCTGGAACGAACATGGTTTCGGCTCTGAGGATGGGAGCTCAGCTGAGCCCACTCCGGGCTGATCAAGACCACCAGCTGCAATGTCCACACTCGGTAGTTCTGAAGGGAGAACAGGGGAACGGCATCAGCCCCCACAGCCCCACATGCTCCTCTTGGGTCTCACGGATGTGGGGCCTTAGCCGGCCCAGCCACAGAGACTGAGGTCAGGAGCAGGCCTTGTCTACGGACAAGCTATGGCTTTGTAAACTAGCTCAGTGGACAGAAATGAAACAGGACCCTGCTGGGCAGTGTGAACACTGGACAGTCCTGCGAACCCACGAGTACCACACAGGAAACCATGAAGACCCGATGCCAGAGCACTGATGAGGCCTCTGCCAACAGACAGACGTAGAAACAGTCCTTAATCGTGTGCCCTGCGTGAATACACTTCTGTTCCCCTCCAGTCAGGGTCAGCACGGGTGGCTCTAGGAGCGAGACGCCGCAGGCCCACTGCTCACTACAGAGACAGTGTTGCAAGGCTTGGGCTCCCTGTCCTTACCCACAGCCCTGCCTCATGAGAACTCACCTGTGGGCACCCCTGCCTCAGACTCCTGCTCAGGGCGCAACCGGGCAGGGCCATCGGGGTCAAGGCCATCCAGGTCCTGCTCAGCATCCCTGTGGAGAGAGGGCTATGAGAAGGAAGCCAGGGAAGCAGGGCTCTAGCAGGAGGGACTGCCTCATACCCCCCCACACCCACCCTGGCCAATGGCTAGCATGAGCACGCACGTGATTCCAGAGGAGACGAACTTTCTCCGGCCCAGCCGCGTCTGCTGGGCAAAGTAATCATAACGTTCAGATTTCTTCCACAGGTAGTAATACTCCACACACTCACCCACTGACCGCGTGCGCACCTGTATGGACCACAAGCATGTGTTGGGCCTACCGCACAGCTGCGGCCACAGGGCAGCAGGAAAGGCTCCCCACAGGAACCTGAGACCCCACCTGTTCCATCAACTAGCTCCCAGCCTTCTTTTCCGGACACCGGGAGAACCGGCCTCACCCCGGCAACTGCCTCCTGCATCTCGGCTCCATGCGCCCAGGACATCTGTGCTGCTCCCCATGAGGTGTACAGACAAATAGAGCCTCCAGCCAGAGGGCAGTGCAAGTGTAGGATGCTGGCCCCGGCAGTCAGCGGCTAGTGTGAACACGGACTGGAGCCCCGGGAGTCAGCAGCTAGTGTGAACACGGACTGGAGCCCTGGGAGTCAGCGGCTAGTGTGAACATGGACTGGAGCCCCGGGAGTCAGGAGCTAGTGTGAACACGGACTGGAGCCGTCCTGAGGACACACACAGCTGAGGCCGTGCACTGCTGGGCCAGTGCTGCCCATCCACAGTCAACCTCCAGGAGACACAGCTCACACATAATTTACAAGGGTGTTTCTGGGTTTACAAGAGGAAACCCCAAGCTGCATACGGGTGGGGTCCAGGATGAATCAGGAAAAAGATACCAGCCGAGCACCAGTATCCACCTGGCAACTGGGAGAGAACTCATGTGACCATCACCTCTTGTTCCCATCACCATGGTAGACTGCACCATCAAATCATGACCAATAACAGACGTCCTTAAGATGCTTGTGGCTAGAGGTTTGGTCACAGCAACAAGCAAGTGACTAATACAGAAAACCAGTGCTGAGAAATGTCACTGGACTGACCGTGTGGTCCTCAAGTATCTGGGAGGACAGTGAAAAAGTTTGAAACTTGAGTTAGAAGCTCTAGGCTCTAGCGCCTAGCAGAGTTTCATGACCACTCTGGTAGGAACCCCGAAGGGCAGAGTGTGGAGAGAAACATGCACAGTGGAAGCCGAGGTTCCCATACGGAACAAGGCTGGCTACATTTTGGCAAAACCTCTAGCTTCCTCCTATTTGGTTGCTGAACACTGGAGTGCGGCTGAACTCAAAAGTAACAGACACGGCTGGGCAGTGGCACATACTTTTCATCCCAGGAGTAGGGAGGCAGAGGCAGGCAGATCTCTGAGTTCAAGGCCAGCCTAGTCTACAGAGTGAGTTCCAGGACAGCCAGGTATATGTAGAGAGTTCCTGTCTCAAAATATAGATTCAGCTGCTCCGTGGCGACTCTAAGGTAGACCAGTGCGCTCACTGTGAACTGCACCCTGTCCAGATACGGCCGCAGCAGCTGCAGCACATGCGTTGTGCACTGCACCTGCTCAGATCAACAGTGACAGAGAGAACGTGAGGTTCAGTGGGAACACAGACCTCAAGTGAGATCCCCAGCTGCAAGTGCAGCTTTGAGCACCGTGTCCCTGAGCCCTCCTGTGAGAGCAGACACAGAAACCAGCACAGTAGGTCCACTGAAGCCTAAGTCCATGAGGAAGGAGCACGGACTGAGGTCGCTGACAGGGCCCCTTCCTCAAAGCAAGTGCCCAAGCAAACTAGCTCCCCAGGTGCAGCCAAGGAGCAGAGGCACCAAAGCACCGGCACCAAGGGCTACCACAAGCTGGGCTGGCAGGAAAACCCAGCAGCAACAAGCACAAGCGCTGTCTTTGCAGATGCAAAATGCCAAGTGCAAGAGGGCACAGAGGCCTGCACCGGCATGCTGGAAAGCCACTGCAAGCTCCGAAGGTAAAGCCCAAGTCCAGTGGAGATGCAGGGGTGCTGGAGGTACAAGAACCAGGAAAAACGGCAGGCATAGGGTGGAGCTGTGGCAACACAGCTACAGTGGAGGGACTATGAAGTCATCAGGAGCAGGACACAAGCTGTGGCATGTGGGATCAGCCAAGCAGGGTCTCAACAGTGCTTTTGGCTCATGCAGAAAGAACAGAACAGTACTGCATGTCGAGCCCCACTGGACAGAGTATGGAGCTTAGAGTTTTGCTTTTCTTTGTTTTCTTGCTTGAGACAGGGTTTCTCTATGGAGCCCTGGCTGTCCTGGAACTCGCTCTGTAGACCAAGCTGGCCTTGAACTTAAAAAGAAATTCACTGAGTGCTGAGATTAAAGACATGAGCCACCATGCCGAGCAATTTATGTGTGAGTATTTATCTGCATGTATGTATGTGCACCATGTGTATGCGTGGTGTACCTGGAAATCAGAGAGGGAACAGATCTCTCAGAACTGAAGTGACAGGCATTGTGAGGCACTGCCCTGCAAGGGCAGCCGGTGCTCTTGACTGCAGAGCCATCTCCCCAGCCTATAAATGCTATGCAGAGAGAGGTACAGGGAACTGGATGCATTCTCTTCAGGAAGAATCCAGGAGAAAGGGAACTCCAGTGTCCAGTCACCTAAGTGACACACATAATCAGCGTGTCAGAGTCTCCAGAGAGATGTAACTGGGTATGGAGAACACAACCTGAATGTGAAGGCACCATCCAATAAGTAGTGGTTCTGGGTGAATAAAGGGGAAGCAACGACAAACAGGGGACGGAACGTGAGCATGAGTGACAGCCTTTCACTCTGGAAGGCAAACACAGGCCCTTCCTGAACCCCTCGTAACACAGTATCTTACCACGGCATCAGGGCAGTGACAGACAGGACACAAGTGCAGTGACAGACAGGACACAGGTGCAGTGACAGGAAGTGACTGGCAGGACACAGGTGCAGTGACAGGAAGTGACTG